>NW_015150816.1:246588-247602 GCF_000732505.1 Cyprinodon variegatus
GCATTCCTCGCTGCACTGAACAGCATATACCACTCCGCTCATATTCGGTCTGGGGGTTTTATCTTTAGGATGCACTAGCCTCTGTAGATGTATTTATATATATTTAATTACTTTTTTTGTCTTGCAGATGTTGATATTTCTCTGTCCTATAAGCACACTGCAAAAAATGTGAATCTAAATAAGTCATTTTTTCTTAAAATAAGTGCATTTTATCCTAAGTTGAGGAGGTAAATGAAACACTTTGCCAATGGAACAAGACGATTTACATTTGAATCAAGAAAATTCAATTGCATTGTCTTATCTCAAGTGCATATTATCTAATTAACTTATTTAAAGTGTAAAAATACTCATTCCATTTGCAAACTATCTCATTTACCTGCTCAAATTAAGGCTAAATACACTTGATTTAAGAAATTTTTACTTAATTTCAGATCTTTTTTGAAGTGCAGGATCAAAGTATGATCAAATATACAAATTATATGATTACATCCAGTAGCCATTTTTAGGACCCCTGAAATAAATGTTTGCATATTTACACTGCAAAAAAAAATCTAGAAATAAGTAACAAAATTTCTTAAATTAAGTGTATTTACCCTTACTTTGAGTATGTAGATACAATGATTTGCCAATGAAATTAGTATCCTTACTCTTAAAATAAAACAATTAGATAATATGAACTTAAAATAAGACAATGCAATTGTTTTTTTCTTATTTCAAATGTAAATTGTCTTATTCCATTGGCAAAGTCTCAGTCAAAAAAATTACTTACTTAGATTTCCATTTTTTGCAGTGTACACTGCAAAAAATCTAAACCTAGATATGTGATTTTTTTCTTAAAATAAGTGGATTTGTTCTTGAATTGAGTAGGTAAAAGATACATTTTGCCAGACAATTTACACTTAAAATAAGAAAACACAGTTGAATTATCTTATTTCAAGTGCATATTATCTAATTATCTTATTTTAAGTGTAAAAATACTCATTCCATTGGCAAACTATCAAATTTACCTACTCA
>NW_015150816.1:249942-253714 GCF_000732505.1 Cyprinodon variegatus
CAGTCCAGAAGATTAAATAACATCTGAGAGGTTACTTATTGTTTATTAGTGTGAATAAGCATATAGAACAGAGCTCTTTGCCATGGAGCGGTTTGTGTTTGCAGTAAAAAAAAAAAAATCAGCAGAGTTGAGTTTGAACTGTGCAAACTCAGGTTTCTTTGGATGTTATAAACGGTGCCGAGGCCAAAAGGACAGCCAAGCTAAACTCCCTCCTGGCACGCTCCGAAGCCTAAACGTCTCCAGCTTGAAGAAGTAGTACTGGAAGGATCCCGCAGCACAGAGGGGGTAAAAAGCACCGTTTGGTCCAAAAGCAACAGCACCCGGTGAGCAGAAAGAGGGCAGTTAACCACCGAATAGACCTGCTATAGGGAGACGGAGCCTCCAGAATCACGCCTCAAGTGTAAAACTCTCTACTGCAGGAACAACCCAGAAACAAATGGAGTTGCAGTTTAAGTAGCATCATTAATCAGTTAAACAGCCTGCTTCCATCTTCTTCTTCAAAGAAAAGACGAATGGTGATCAGTAGCAGCTAATATCTAATCACAGTGTTTTACTCAGGATTATTGTCAGAACAACTTCTCTGCTGAGACTAAGGTGACGCTTAAATCTGAGTCCCCTGATTGCAGCATACTCCACTGCAAAAAAGATCTAGAAATAAGTAAAAAAAAATGTCTTAAATTAAGTGTATGTACCCTTAGTTTGAGTAGGTAGATACGATGATTTGCCAATGAAATTAGTATCCTTACTCTTAAAATAAGATAATTAGATAATATGAACTTAAAATAAGACAATGCAATTGTTTTTTTTTATTTTAAATGTAAATTGTTTTGTTCCATTGGCAAAGTCTCTCACTTGTCGACCTCAATTAGAGAAAAAAATGCTCTTACTTTAGAAAAAAATTACTTACTTCGATTTCCATTTTTTGCAGTGCAATTCGAGATCATCTTATTTACCAACTTAAATTAAGAGTTATTACAATTATTTTATAATTTTTTGACTAATTTTAAGATTGTTTTTGCATTGCTAGTATCTATAATAAGGTGTACACTGCAAAAACCATCTAAAAATGAGAAAAAAATGCCTTGAATTAAGTGTATTAACCATTAATTTGAGTAGGTAAATAAGATAATTTGCCAATAGAATGAGTATTTTTAGTCTTAAAATAAGATAATTAGATAATATTTACTTGAAATAAGACAATGCAATTGTGTTTGCTTATTTTAAATGTAAATTGTGTTGTTCCACGGGCAAAGAGTCTCAAGTACCTCCTCAATGCAAGAAAAAATGACTTATTTAGATTTCAATTTTTTGCAGTGTAAATTGAGAGGGGACCAATCCTTCTCTGTAGCCGGTCCCAAACTCTGGAATGATTTGCTTCACTATATCAGGCAGGCTTCCTCTTTCACTAATTCTGAATATTTTTCCATCTCTCATCTCTCTGGCATCTTTTTTTATTTTCTATGTTGTTTTTACCAATTTATTTTATATTGTTTCATTAATCTAATTGCATTTTATGATGTTTGTATTTATGCTTTGGTGCAGCACTTTTGCCCAATATAAATAAAGTTGGATTGGACGGGGCCGCCTTTTACAGCTGCTTTTTGTGTCTCTGCTTCTGTCTCCTTGAACCCCAGTGGGCCTCAGCAGATGGCCGCTCACACTGAGCCTGGTTCTGCTGGAGGTNCAGTCCAGAAGATTAAATAACATCTGAGAGGTTACTTATTGTTTATTAGTGTGAATAAGCATATAGAACAGAGCTCTTTGCCATGGAGCGGTTTGTGTTTGCAGTAAAAAAAAAAAAATCAGCAGAGTTGAGTTTGAACTGTGCAAACTCAGGTTTCTTTGGATGTTATAAACGGTGCCGAGGCCAAAAGGACAGCCAAGCTAAACTCCCTCCTGGCACGCTCCGAAGCCTAAACGTCTCCAGCTTGAAGAAGTAGTACTGGAAGGATCCCGCAGCACAGAGGGGGTAAAAAGCACCGTTTGGTCCAAAAGCAACAGCACCCGGTGAGCAGAAAGAGGGCAGTTAACCACCGAATAGACCTGCTATAGGGAGACGGAGCCTCCAGAATCACGCCTCAAGTGTAAAACTCTCTACTGCAGGAACAACCCAGAAACAAATGGAGTTGCAGTTTAAGTAGCATCATTAATCAGTTAAACAGCCTGCTTCCATCTTCTTCTTCAAAGAAAAGACGAATGGTGATCAGTAGCAGCTAATATCTAATCACAGTGTTTTACTCAGGATTATTGTCAGAACAACTTCTCTGCTGAGACTAAGGTGACGCTTAAATCTGAGTCCCCTGATTAAGCTGCAAAGATGACAGCTGCTGCTTTCTTATTAACTCCTCATAGGTCACAACTAAAAATCATTGCTTTACAAATGGGATCATGGGGTGATGAATTCAGGATCGGTTCTGCTACACTGGAAAAACATCTAGAAATAAGTTAAAATTTCCTAAATTAAGTGTATTTACCCTTAATTTGGTAAACGAGATAGTTTGCCAATGGAATGGAATGAGTATTTTTACTCTTAATATAAGAGTAAAAATGTAAATTGTCTTGTTCCATTGGCAAAATGTCTCTTTTCTCCTCAATCCAAGAACAAATGCACTTATTTTAAGAAAAAAATCTAGATTTGGATTTTTTCCAGTGTAACAGTTTCTCTGCAGCACGTTTATTTCTAACCTCCAACTAAGATTAGAATAAAAGACAGATGGCCAAGAACCAGGTGTAGATGGTGGAACCACAGTTTCTAACTATCTTCTGCACCTGTTGGTATTTTTTGGACAGAAGGTCGACAGCCAGAAGGGACGACTTTATTCTGAGCTAATATGCAATCAGTAAAACAACGCGAATGACTTTCCAATGTCGATCCATGCTGAGCCAGGAGGAGTGAGTTCTTCGAAGTGAATGACGAAGATGCAATCCTTAGAAAACCTGTGATCATTCTGACTGGATCGTCTCTGCAAAGAGACTTGAAATTATGTTGTTAAATGGGAATAAACAGAATTGATTCGGTTTAATTTGTTTTCAGAAGAGCCTGATGCTAAGAAAAGATCGGCTTCCTAAACACCTCAGCAGAACCACAGGTTGATCTCCTCCATGCCAGGCTAATCGATGCGTTATTTAATGCAAAAAAGGCATTCTGATGTGCCACTTTGTTCTCTTAGATCAGCCATCAGATACTCCTGCCACTGCAAAAAATTACGGCGAGTCAATTTTCCTTAAATGAAGTGTATTTTTTTCTTGAATTGAGAAGGTACATGAGACACCCCGACAATGGAATAAGACACACTGGAAAAAAACTATCTGGAAACGAGTCAAAATTTCTTAAATTAAGTGTATTTACCTTTAATTTGAGAAGGTAAATGAGATAGTTTGCCAATGGAATGAGTATTTTTACTCTTAAAATAAGATAATTAGATAATATTCAGTTGAAATAAGACAAAGCAATTGTGTTTTCTTATTTTAAGTGTAAATTGTCTTCTCAGATCATCCCTGCGGTTATACAGGCTGTTGGCATTTATTGGGCATCCGTACTGCTGGTGATAAAAACAATCCAATGCTGCTTCCATCAACATCCTTGTTTCTAGATGTTGGAGATCGGCCTGTTTTCCAGTGTGGTCCTGTTTCTCTGACCGTGACTGAGTGGATGTGCTCTCTTCGTCCTCTGGCATGGGAGCTGGCTCGGAGCTCGTCTGTCTGGCTGTGTGTTTCCTGGACGGGGCCGCCTTTTGCAGCTGCTTTTTCTGTCTCTGCTTCTGTCTCCTTG
>NW_015150816.1:256030-257060 GCF_000732505.1 Cyprinodon variegatus
ACACTTATTTGAGGAAAAAAGGACGTTTTTCCAGTGTGGGATGAAAGATCAGAGAACAGAAATGACTCTAATATCTGCATGTTGTTAAAACTTTGACTTCATTTGAGCAAAAGAAGATGCTACATCAAAACATTGATCTGTGTTTCAGCATCTGTTTCTTGACTAAATAAGCAGAGTCAGATCCAGAAAGTACTGCCTGTCCCTCATGGTCAGCATGAAAGTTTGCTCGGATTTTCTACAGCTTTTGTATCTGATTGCTCTGCTCCACGTTTGATTGCACGCGGAGCCCAAACTTCTGCAAAGTCCGGCATCTAAAACAGACCAATTCTTCTCTATTTAGGGCTGATAAACTAACACCACACACCTAAATGAGACCAGATGCAGTTTGGCTGATCTGAATATCAAGGGAGAACTAAATGAGACCTGATGTTAGGATGTTTCGGCATGTGGTGGTCAGATGAAGACTTCTCACCGCCAGCTCTTCATTTCCTCTGAATAAAGACTTTTCAGAAGCAGATTTGACTCTGAATGTGTAAATAAGCTTAAATAAACGGCGTATTTAAACCGAATCCGACATGTTTAATAAGAATTAATCAACGTCTTAGAGGAAAATAACATTTCGCTTCAATTTCAAAAACTCCAAAGCATCTCAGTGATTCAGGATTTTTGAAAACTTGGACAAACTTATATGTTAAAAAGAAAAACGCAGCGTTATTTGCAAAGGTAATCTTAAAATATAGAGCGCTTTGTACAGGGAATGTATGGAAGAAAAACACACTTTTATACAGTACATGTATACAGTATTTTAAACTCTGAATTTTACATATTGAATTCCTTACACTACATTTTTATCTGGTAAAAATTTGTGAAATTCAGCTGCAAAAAATTCAACTGCAAAAATTTAACCTGCAAAAAAAAAATCAGTTACAAAAAATTCAGCTGCAAAAAAAATTCAGTTACGAAAAACGTAGCAACTGAAAATCTTCAGTTGCAAAAAAATCAGCTGCAAGCAATTCACCTGAAAAACTTC
>NW_015150816.1:258336-259342 GCF_000732505.1 Cyprinodon variegatus
GAAAAAATTACTTATTTTAAGAAAAAATTACTTATTTAGATTTACATTTTTTGCAGTGAGATTTTAATTAGACTTTTTTTCTTCCATAGGAAAATGTTTTTCATTCAACTATAAGTCCTACATTTAGGGAATACAGACCTGAATCTTAAACAGTTTATCAGGATTTCATCGGAATTTCATCCAGAAGCTTAAAAACTGATCAGCAGGCGCCGATGCGGATAAAACTGGAAATTTTTTTGCAAAGTTAATAATCATTTTTCTCTTTCAAAATGCAAAAATTTACAATTTTTTTTCTACATACTTGAAAAATTAAAAAGAGATCATTTTATGCAGCTTTTTTAACTTCCTCTAGTTGTTTCTAGACGGTTTTACACAAAAGGGAGTTTTTTTTTTAAAAAGTTTTTTTTAGTTACTGGAAAAAGATAAACAGAAGAAATAAGAAAAGTTATTCACTTTGGATTCTATTTTTGGTCAGTGAACGGATCTTCGACAATATTTCAGAACATTTACACGAAAACATTTTGAATAAATTCTTTATGCTTTATAGAGATAGAAAACAATTCTCTCTCTCTCTCTCTGGTGTAAAAAGTAACCTCATTTGTTACTTAAGTAGAAGTATATATACTGCAGCTTATAAACCCTCTGGTAAAAGATGAAGTATCAACTTGACCTCTTTACTCAAGTAAAAGTGAAAAAGTATGCACTCCAAAAACGACTTAAAGCAGAGGTGTTCAACAGGGTACTGAAAGGGGGTCATGAAAGTTTTGGTTGATTAGATTTTTTTTTTTTTTTTATATCCCCCCCCTGCAATTTTTTCCCCTAATAGAAATGTCTTTAAATCCACATTAACATGACTTCAACAGACTGTAGTAAACAGATAAATGGAGGCAGAAGATGTCTTTCAGTCATCAATGCACACATTCAGAGACACAGATGAGCTGGGCACCATTTCATTCACAACACCTGTCCCGTCAACCAGGAATCAGAAATACTCTAATAATCCCAG
>NW_015150816.1:264049-266638 GCF_000732505.1 Cyprinodon variegatus
ATATATATATATACATATATATATATATAATTTGAGTAGATAAAAGAGATAGTTTGCCAATGGAATGAGTATTTTTACTCTTGAAATAAGATAATTAAATAATATGCACTTGAAATAAGACAATGCAACTGAGTTTTCTTATTTTAAGTGTAAGTTGTCTTGTTCCATTGTCAAAATGTCTCTTTTACCCCCTTAATTCAAGAACAAATTGACTTATTGTAAGAAAAAAATGACTTATCTAGATTTAGATTTTTTCCCAGTATGTATATATATCTATATATTTTTTTTTTTATTTTTTTATTTTTTTTTATTTAAATTTTATTATCTGAGGAGTCTCTGAAAAAAAACAAAAAGCTGATCCTCATCCTTCATGTTGTTGTTATCCGATGGGTTCACATAGGGGCAGACAGGAACCTGCAGGTAGAAGCCCCGACCGCCCCAGGGTCAAATACATTCCAGATTTTCCTGTGTGGAGTCATGACCCCCCCGCCCCCTATGATGTTCTGCGTCACATTCCTCAGGCATTATGGACCTTTTTTTTTTTATGGGCAGACGGGGAACATTTTTACTTGAATATTTAGTTTTCTGAGAGGCGTTACAAAAGTCCTTCCATCCTGCAAAATTCATTTGTGCTCGGGAAGCGCATACAGCAGCAGAACAGACCGCAGGGAAATAAAACATCCATGAATTAGACTTTTGACTGAATAACAAAACACAAATACACCCAAACTCTGGGCAAGTCCTACCCGGGGGGGATGCATTTAGTTATTATCTACCAAACTCTTACTGTAATTCATCAGATGGACATGAAGAGACTCATTACATGTTGCCACAGATGAGATATCTGATTTATTGGATACCTTTAAGCCAAAGAAGAGTAGTTAGCACACAGTAGAGAGATGGAATTGAATTTATTTTGGTGGAGGGGGACATTAAATAGAGAAATCTCTTTGAAAAAGATTGACTTTCTGCAACAAATGAGCAGAATTCTCTTTTTTTATTCCTGTTTCACCATCCAACCTGACTGCTTTGGTAAAAGGGATGAAAACAAAGACTTTTTTCAAGTCCCAACTTTGCCAAGATTGAGCAGAAAAACAACTAAAATGAAAAGACAAACTTTTCTTTAACCGTTGGATTGCAGTCAACAGTAATTCTATTCCACACCCAGACTTAGATCGCCTTAGTTGTGCGATTTAATCAAGAACTTTCCATTAACCCATTACGTTTTCTCACCTCTTGCCGGTTCCAACCCTCCACATTACTCAGCTCCTATTATGCTGTCAAGTTACCTTAACCTCAGCTTAACACTGCTGATATTAAAGCTGGGACTTCCAAGGGCAGGTGTCCAAGAAAAAAAAGTGCAACATGTGTCCTCACTAACCCGGTGACACACTCCTTTCATTTGTGAGATCATGAACCTGGAGCTTGCACCATGCAGACCGCAGTAATACTCCATGCTGATCAGAGACGAGGTGCATGCTGAAGCAATTTTGTGCAGCAAATCATGTCAGAAGAGTTTGGCTTGTAGGCATAACCTCACCCATCATGAATAACACTTCTCAGCTTGCAATTTATGAAAGATTAGTACATTAAAGGAGGACCTCCAGAACCAGCCCTACCTTGAACGTGATGGATCAGCATCAGGGTGGTGATGACAAGCCAAAAGTGAGCGAAGTCCATGCTGATTGGTGGCCTCCAGGTGTGAGATTAAGATAGAAGCACCTTAGTCTCCAAGTTCCTTCACCTTTAACCTGCAGAAAGTCGGTTCTGTAGAGCAAATGTTAGGTTTGGGTTCGTAGGTCCAGACTGATCCCGCCAGGTAAGCTGTTTTTTTTTTTTTCCAACCGCGTGCAATCCTCCAGAATCCGGAGGGGTTGAGAGGCGTCTGCGCTCTCCAGATGCAGGGAGGATAATGTGCTCTGTGATAACAGGCGGAGAGGGTGAACCCTCTTAGAGGAGGAGAAGGAGGAGGAGGAGGAAGATGATGCAGAGGTGAAGCAGCTTCACCATAAATTAAAAGCTCCTCTGGTTGACCTATGGCACACTCTCTCTGTGGTCTGCTCTGTGTTTTGTCTTTTCTTTTTTGTAACCTGGAGTCTGACGGCCCCCCTCCAGGGATACCCTCAGCAATAGACCCCAACGCACGGAGCAGCCTCGTTATTTTCCATCTTCACACACGTGTAGAATTAAAATCATTCAAATTACCCCGTCTGCAATGGTGAGAAAATGTTTTCCCCTTTTCAGATTTCCTCAGTGTTTCTTTTCACCTTTAAATGTTTAATAAACAAATCGTCATAATAGTAACAAAAAAAAAAAAATTAGTAAACACAAATCAGATGTTAATAAAGATGAAAAAAGCTCTTAAACCCAACCCTTGCCTCCATCTTAAATCGACTTTAAAGGAAAAGTCAGTTTAACAAGAAATAATCAGTGAATCATTATTTATACCTAAAATGAATTAATTTGCTGTGCTTGAATGAATTTAGTGTTAATCAGTAAAAAACGTCCCTCCTGCCATCTTCCAGCAGTGACGTCACGGTGCGGTAAGCCTAGCGATGTTCTCCCCGCTTTACAAGCTAAATCAATGGG
>NW_015150816.1:268199-273324 GCF_000732505.1 Cyprinodon variegatus
GAGTCGGACTACGTCAGGCTACATTCACATGAAAATTACTCTGAATTAAAAACACTGATCATCAGTGGCGGTCCTAGACCAAATGTACCAGGGGGCCAGTGTTGTTTTCAAGGGGGCACAGAAAAACGTGAAATTAAAAACACGGCAAGGGATTCAAATAAATTAAGAGAGCTGCATAAAGTAAAATTTCAATTCAATCAAGTTTAATTAAAACTATTTCTTATTAGGTCGATATACATTCAGGATTTCGGGATTTTACATATTTTTCACATAATTTAAGTTCAAATTATCGTTTTTTTTATAAAATCTGAATTAGAACTCAAGAAAAGCTGATAAATTCACCTTTAGAAAGTAGAGCATTAAAAAAAAAACATTTAGTAGATAAAACTGGGATCCTATCTCAATACCACTGAAGCCTTATTATCACCTTATTGTTTTTGAATTATTAGTAAAACAGAATTTGTACAGAAAAAAAAAAAGAAGTACCAAAGTATTATGTCTTCAGTTCAGGTCCCATAACAGGGGCCAGGGCATGAGCTACAGTAGCACTGGCCCCCGTTGGCCCCTGTCTAGAACTGCCCATGCTTATCATTTCTTGAACATTATGTAATAATTTCATGTTTAAAGTACTTTCAGAAGTTTGATTTGTGAAAATTACCGGACTTTTCCTCTAATGTTAGACCCAAGCTTGATTCCGGTACAGTCCGTCCCTGTGATATCAGGTGTATCAGGTAATAGAACCTCCCTGACAACACGAAGTAGGCTTAAAGATATCAAGACAAATACCCTAAACTAAAGAGATTCATCAACGGATCAGAAACAAAGTCATGGACATCTTTCAGTCTGGAAACGGTTCTAGAACCATCTCTAAAGCTTTAAGGATGAAGATGAACAAAATGAGAGCCATATCTAGGAAAGGAGAAAAACAGAACAGAGATGAAGGTTCCTAAAATTGTCTCGGCTACAAAAATTACTCCAGTATTTCATTGGTGACTCATCCAGGATATCTTCAGAGTATTTTCATTCAAATCTTTCTCCAGAAAGGACATGCCAGTTTTAACACTTCCTGTTGCACATCTCGGATAAAACGTAGGAAATAATCAGGGTCAGACCGTGAAAAAACTGATCTGTCATAATTTTCCTCAGGGTGATGATCCTAACTCTCTGAACCCAAAAAGCCAGGGGACACGGGAACATGCCGATAGCTTAATCCATGAAATGTGACCTTGAAGGAGACCATCCAGCCATCAGTTTGTGACCTTAAGATGAATATAAAGCAACAAATGCTAAAAACACTTTCATGAATGATTGTTGCATTTGCATGTTTATCCAGATTTAGAAAACCCTATTATCCAAATTCTGTACTTTTCCATAGTTTTTCCAAATCCCATCAGAGCGATCCAACATCACAACATCCGGATGATCTGGGCCGTTCGCCCTAATCGAGGTGTAGCAGCGGGAGGTGAAGATCTGTGTTCGCTCATTCAACCCTAACAGCACGCTGAAAGCGGACGTTGAAGGAGCTGCAGGTGAATCATTCCTCTTGTCCTCCATCTATCTTTTCAGTCCCAAATGTCTCATTTTAAGCATCACTACTCTTTTTTGGCAGGTGATATTTCTGCATTTTTGTCCGTGGGTCTGAGCTGGAAGAAAACACCGCGGGAAAATGAAAAAACCTCAAACAGCAGCTCAGTGTTTGTCCGTCTGTTTTATCTTTTCAAGGCCAGGTTTAGGGGAAGCTGTCTCCCTGATTTTCTGTCAGTCTGACCGAGGATAAGTGTTGCGGTAAACCATCATAGGGCCATTCACTGGGACAGTCCAAACATCTGGAAGGCAGATTCTGTGGTGAAAAGGACTCCAAAGAGTCGTTTTGGTTGGGTTTCCCCAAAAACAGCTCTAAAAGACCTTGTAAACCCCCTGAAAGGAGCAAACTCCCCCGCCATGTCTGATTCATCTAAATAAAAGATGGGATGTAATTAGGTTGGGCCTCATTATTGGACAACAGAAATAAACTTGATCTTTTTGCTACAATTGAGGAAACCAAATGTTTTGAAAAGTTATTAAAGTTAACCAAGTCTGAAATTTATAAAAGCAGCCATCCTGTGAAAATTTCAGAGGTTCCAAAACATGAAAAAAAACAAAAATTACCATCCACTAGCCACTGATTCCAAGTTTGGAGACGTTTCGCTTCCCATCCAGTACGTTTTTTTAATTGAAAATGTCAGAAATAGCGTTGAGTTTGAGTCTTTTTTTAAGTGGACCAAAAACAAAGCCTTCCTTTGGCTTAGAAACATGCAAATTGAACATGATGAGTGGGTCTGTCTCTTAGGAATGAGGAGTCGTTTGGGTTATTTGTTAGCCTGTAATACCCGAAACCTGTCTATGTCTCTGAAAGGGTGATCGTAAAAGGGAATGGTTAGCTTGGCAACCAACTCAATTGCTGAACTGAAGGTCTTTAAAAGCTGATATGTGTCCAACCCCTCTGTTTAAAGTTGTTTTTTCTTAACATGGATGGCTTCCTTCATGCCCCCCCTCAAACCACCTGTCCTCCCCCATGTGAACATGGGTTCAAGTTGCATGTCTCCAAGCAAAAACAAGGCTTCGTTTTTGTTCACTCTATGACGCCTTGAAATCAACGCTATTTCTGACAATTCGAATTTTGTGAACCGTTCCACCCCTAATATATGCATATGTAAAAACTAAATCCAAATAAAGTGAAAGTCCAAGTAAAGTGATGACCAAGGAACCAAGCACTGAACCTCTGGTTCAACTTGAAGCATAATAAGGCTCTAAAACTATACTTAAGACTAGATCATCTCCCACATATCTACACTGGGGAGAACAAGTATTTGATACATTGTTGATTTTTCAGGTTTTCCCACTTGCAAAGCTTGTAGAAGACTGATTTTTATCATAGGTACAGTTCAACTGTGAGTGATGGAATCTAAAACAAAAATCCAGAAAAATACAATGTATGATTTTTAAATAATTAATTTTCATTTTATTGTGTGAAATCAGTATTTGATACACCAGAACAATGAAACTTAATATCTGGTACAGAAACCTTTGCAATTATAGAGATCAGACGTTTCCTGTAGTTCTTGACCAGGTTTGCACACACTGCAGCAGGGATTTTGGCCCACTCCTCCATACAGATCTCCTCCTCCAAAATGTTTTGTAAATCCCAGTCTTGCCATCATCATCTTGCCAAAATAGAATTTTCTATTTTCTTTGACGCCTCTTTGCTTTGGTCTATGGGTTCACTCTGAATACCTCCAATTGTAGCTCCTGCCTTTTGTTCCTGTTTGGCTGTGACACCATCCTGGAGAGAAATATCAGCTGTGCTGCTGCCATCAACACCTTTGTTTATAGATGTTGGAGATCAACCTGTTTTTTCAGTGTAGTCCTGTTTCTCTCACTGTGGCTGGCTGGATGTGCTCTCTTCATCCTCTGACATGGGACCCGGCTCAGTGCTCGTTTGACACGCTGTGTTCCTGGACGGGGCCGCCTTTTAAGGTTGCCTTTTGTATCTCTGCTTCTGTCTCCTTGAACCCCAGTCAGCCTCAGCAGATGGCAATTCACTGAGCCTGGTTCTGCTGGAGGTTTCTTCCTGTTAAAAGTGAGTTTTTCCTCTCCACTGTCGCTACAAGCATGCTTAGTGTGATTACCTTCATGTCAAGAAGTCAATGCAATCAACTGGTTTTCCTTAGACAGAAAACTGAATCTGACTGTATGATCTGGTGAAACGTAAAGTACCTTGAGATGACATGTGTTGGGAAATGGCGCTATAGAAATAAACTAAATTGAATTTCAATAAACAATGGACGCTCACTTGAATGACGAGGGTTAAATTGGGACTATAGTCTTCAGGATAAGAACTACAAAAAAAACTAAAGTTAAACAAATGAAGGAAACGACTTAAGCTCTTCCTTATTTAGACCGAAAACATCAACTTTGTACATTAGGACGTTTCATAGAGAGTACAAGGGAAGAAAATTATGTAGTTTTGTAAACATCCATCCTGTCATGCAAAGGATTGTGGGCTACCGTATAGCTCCTTACAGCAGGTAGGAACATCAGGAGGTCCCTATGCTAAATGAATAGGTGCGAGGAAGTATAACTGGCGGCTGGTGAAGTTTTCCCCAGTAGGGGCTATAACTTAAAAATAGCCATGTACAATAAGGTATCACACCAATAGATTTATATAAATGCCAACAACAACAAAAAAACAATATTCTAAAATGTTCTAAAAACTGTTTTAAATCATAAAAGCTTAAGTCATAGCTTTCTTTCCATGCTGGGTGAGATCCTGACGTTTGAAAAAGGATGCAGGGAAAGCAGAATAAAGCATTAGCCTTGCTGCATGCAGTTAGCCTAGCCTTGTCGCTAAATCATTCTATAAACCTGTCAGTCAGCCAAACTTTATAATAGACGGCTGTGATGTCAGTGCTGTGATGGGAGATGGTGTATAATTAAAGTTGCTTTCAGGTCAGGGTGCAGGAGAGCTGCTCCCCAGGATCGTCCTATCTTTGCATTGAAAGGACCTACTGCGCATCGATAATTTTAACCAGTCAATCCACTTATAAACTAAACAGCTTCACTCATCATTAAAGAATAAATATTTATCTTGCAGATCTGAAAAAAAATATATTGATATACTTTGAAATATTTGAATTTTATAATTTATAAAAAAAAAAATTATGTCTTAATCAAGATCATAGGGTGAGTGGGGCTATGCTTACTACACTGAACTATACTGCTCCCTTGTCCTAGTTCCATCATTGCTATTCACTAGTAGCACTATTTGGACAGCACTTATTATGGGGACCTAAGGCCCTTCAGTCTCTAAGGCTACATTCACACTGCAGGGCCTAATGCTCAATTGCGATTTTTTTTTTTTGTGAAATCTGATTTTCTGCATTGCCGTTCACCTTTCCAAATATATGCGACTTGTATGTGAACTCCTGTGTGAACTGTAGCCATACAATGCAAGTGTCCCACATGCGCCGTAGATGACGTAATGACGTCACAAGCCAGCATGCTCTGTGTTTGTGGAAGTAAATATGGATGGTGGCGCTGGAGCTCGTCTAGCAATTTTTCCTAACCTCAAAAACATAATCTTTTC
>NW_015150816.1:273389-274986 GCF_000732505.1 Cyprinodon variegatus
CAGATATGTTGGACGTGACCCGTACCTCACGAAGATGAGTGAGTTTTCGGTGGACCTTAAAGATTTGCCGACAGTGGAGGCCGTTGACGTAATGAACTATCTGGTCCTTCAGACGTCGTATTACACCAAACAGCAAATGAAGGCCTATAAAAGTATGGAGGCATATAACTTCTTTGTCAGCGGGTGGGTCCACAACCTCGGCACCAAACGTCTCCACGACGATCATTGTTTAGTCTTCGCCAGGGTGAGTGTTTGTTCTTATATTGTTTTATGTGTTAAAAGATGCTAGCGTTAGCAGTAGCGGCTAGCTCAAAGTGCTAGGACAGCCTAAACAGTCACAATGAAGTCCATATTAGACTACCGGTAACTTATTAATCATTACTAAGTAAATGAGCATTTAACGACAACCTTATGCTATATAAACACAACCACAAAAAAAAGTTAGCTAGCTAACATAACGTTATAGCTTAATTCCGATGAAGTGGTCGCTGCAGACACAAGCATTGGCAGACTCTGCTCCTCCAGACCGCAGACGTAGACTTAAAATCCATTTTTTACGGCGTTGTTCTGTGAGCTTTTTACACTTTTCACCTTTACGAACGACAATCTTTGGTACTCTGTAAAAGCACTTTTCCTTTCCGTTCGAACGACTGGAGCAGCCGTAAACTACACAAAACATAGGCATCATTTCAGACCGCAGATCCTCAGCTACTTCATTTCCTGCCCTCCATATGAGTTTCGCGGCGTCCCAAAGCAGCACTGTGATGTCACGTGAAACCAAGCTATTGTTAGCCTGGCTGAAGAGGCGAGGTGTTCTGTTCCCCTGTAATGGGGTGGGGGTTGCGATGATAGCAGGAAGAAATCAACTCAATTGCTGAATTGAAGGTCTTTAAAAGCTGATATGTGTCCAACCCCTCTGTTTAAAGTTGTTTTTTTCTTAACATGGATGGCTTCCTTCATGCCCCCCTCAAACAACCTGTCCTCTCCATCCAAAATGTGAACATGGATTCAATTTGCATGTCATTAAGCAAAAACAAGGCTGCAAGCAGTTCACTGAGGCTGCAAATTGAATTGTATTTCTTGTTTCCAATTCCTTTAGTGCAACCTCAGCTTGTGTAACTAGGGAGCCCCCCTCTGACTTTAATAAATAGCGAGGAGAAAGCTGAAGACTGGCAGAGTGGGTTAGAGTTTTGTAAACTCTGCAGTCTCTTCCTACTCTCCTCGCGAGTAAAATTAAATTAATTGTCTCTGTGCCTTCTTTTTTTCCCTGTATGTATGATGTTTTAGGTGCTTAGACCTGACAGGAAGCGAAACGTCTTCAAACTTGAAAACCAAGTCCAGTGGATTGTTTTGTAACTTTTCTGAATGACTATGGCCTGGATGACGTTCTTTAGTGATCAAAGATCAACATGATGACCAAGGAACCAAGTACTGAACCTCTGGTTCAACTTGAAGCACAATAAGGCTCTAAAACAATATTAAAGACTGGATCATCTCCCACATATTATATCCATCTGAACATGGAGAGAGAATGGACCTCACGTTTTCCAAGCAGGACTGATCCCTGGACAGAATTTTGGACTGGGCTACCAGAGTG
>NW_015150816.1:277116-279497 GCF_000732505.1 Cyprinodon variegatus
AAGCCAGCATGCTCTGTGTTTGTGGAAGTAAATATGGATGGTGGCGCTGGAGCTCGTCTAGCAATTTTTCCTAACCTCAAAAACATAATCTTTTCATTATGGTTAAACATATTTTTTGCTGCTTCTGCGTAGCAAGACGCAGAATAGTGACCTTTGTCTCGCATTAATAGCCTTAAGGCCGGATGAATGCGACCTGAGAAGATCAGATACGTATTGGATTCACGACAGATACAGGTCGCATTTGGGCAAAAAAAACCCCGATTTGGTTCACTTCAGGCTGCTGTGTGAACGTCGCCTTACTGATGCTTCAGCCGTGGCTAAGGTCTTGTTACTGATTTGAGGTATTCAGACAGAGCCATGGACTTATCTACGAATAGTATATTTACAAACCTTCACTGCTGCCCTCTAGAGGCTGTTTTTGATGCTTTGAGGTTTTCCTTAAAAACTCAGCACTGAGTTTTGTCCTGTTCAGTGCCTGATACTTGGTATTTCATTGCTTTGTTTCTTTTCCGGGATTGGAATGGCTAAGGCCATATTTTATTGGTGGCTCTGAATGATTTTTCAACTTCTCATATTTTCGTTTTTAGAGCTCATATTTCGAGCTCTCTTGTTTTCATGTCAGTTCAAACCTCAACCTCTAAAAACTGAACAGGTTAGACTACAAGTGGTGAAGCAGGCTAATTCATTTTTGTCTTACTTTTGTATTTAGCCTATTAGAGAACTTTTCTCTTCCCTCTTTCACCTCGGAGGGAACCACCTCACTATTTGTGTCAGGGTTTCATGAAGAATATAAAAGTTGTTTTATTTTATCAGGATTTCTCCAGTCTGACCTTTTTTTGATGGAAAATGGAATGAACCTGGATCTAATTCAGGGGGTTAAATCTACAGGGTGGTAAAAGCAATAAAACCCCATGTACTATACATCAGGTGAAATGTGGCAGAAAAGTTGCACCATTGAGGTGAAAGCTGCACAGACCCACCAGCGTGTCACAGGAAAATATGATGGTTTTTTATCTTGGATCCAACTTCAGCGTTGGCATATATCCTTTTATCCTCCTAAGAATGAAACAACAACCATAGGATCAGATTAGGAATCATAGGACTGGGCAACATTAAGGGTCAAAGGTCGTTTTTCTCATAAATTGTGTACGGAGAGAAAAGCACATGAAATCTAACACGTTAGATCTTCTTAAAACATAATCAGGCTCCTGTAGACTGGACTGCATTCCTCACGCTCTCCTAATGTGTGTTTGTTTCAGATCTTTCTGTTGATCTCCGTACCTGTGAAATTATGAGGCTGAGTCACAAGAGCGACAAGGCTTGAACCTTTAATCCAGCTGTGAGGAGTCATTAGCTTAGTTTATACGGACAAAATTTCACCATCAGATTCAAATGTGTTTGGATTAAAAAAACAAAAATTATTTACTGTTTATATCGAGAATTGGACTAAAATATGTGTCCGTAATCATTGGAATAATCTAATCTGTAAGAAGAGTTTGGGGCTAGATTCACTGATCTACGTTTGTAGTATTGTTTGATTATTGTTTTAGATTGTTAGAGTAAACACAGATATGCTGTAAAATGTTGGTATTTTTAGATCGTCAAAATGTAACGTTTACAAATAAAGAGACAGAAACAACAAAAGTGATAATCTAGGAATTAGATTAGATGATGTCGGAAACATGCAGGTGAAAAAGACCTGGAATGTTTTGTGCTTAGTCTTAACATATGGAGTCTAGGCAGAAGTTGAACTGAAGAAACTGATTATTTGCCCTCATCTGCATCCAACACAGGCCAATCAGCTCTGAACCACACCTCCACAAAAGCCCAATCAGCAACATAGTTCATCTTAAAGGTCTCCAAATTAACATTTCAGTCTGTTTCCCAAAGTGCAGTTAGTGGTTGCACTATATCGGAGTTCAATTCAGATGATCTTGATTCAACCCACCTCCATCCCCTACGCCACCATTGTAGCTAAAGCTTCATCAGTGTCATTCCTCCTGGACTCTAACTGCATTCCCTGTCTGATTCCAACCGGTCCGGCAGAAAACCGCCATGTTTAGCCTGGTTCTGCCAGAGGTTTCTGCCCAAAGGGGAGTTTTTCCTCTCAACTGTCGCTCCAAGCTTGCTCATCATGGCCAGGTTCACGCAACCTGTGTTATCCAAGCTGGACTTCCATCTTCCAGGTCCCTGAGTGAAGCACTAGTATCAGCGCATACAGTCCGCTGGATCCCTCCATACAGCTCAAGCACACCATCTTGCCAACTAGCAGTCTAGTTTCTTTACTCCTGTTTATGCATATTAAAACAAACTTCAGCACTAATGTTTGCTGCAGGTTACCTGCCTCCGCCAGATGGATTTGCTCCGCATATCCATCTGGA
>NW_015150816.1:279744-280967 GCF_000732505.1 Cyprinodon variegatus
AAACCTTGAAAGCTCGCGAGATCAGGATGGTCTCATGAGTCTATGCTGCCGGGGTCTGAGCGCCAAAAACTAAAGTAATTGTATCAATAAAATTCTTCTAATAGTCTTTTTGAGATTTAAATGACTTAAAGCAGAAATAAAGATGGATTAAATGTTCAAAACATGTAAAAATCAGATTAATTTACAAAAAAGCATAATCAGATTGTTATATGGTTTTAACTGTCATAGAGGTAAATTGATATAGCAAAGTGCTGAACACTGTTTGAGATATTTATTTCAGAATATCACTGAATTCAGTCATTGATTGAAGGGTTTTTAACTCAAAGCATATCTAAAATATCCTTTGGTGATAATATTTGTAGTTCTTGAGTGTTTAGCAACCAAAATGTTGATGCTTTGAGATAAATTTCCTATTAAATAGCTAATTTGTTATGAAACACAATAAAGGACCGTGGGTTCCTCAGTAGGGGAGATCCAAATTACCGCATTACATCCAGCCTCTGGATTTCATTTCGTCTCCCCGACTCCTTGGTACGTCTTAGACTTGGATACCCCCCAAAGAAAATGTTTTGAAATTCATTTTTGAGATACTGTCTGCATACGGGAACCGTGGCGATGTACATTTCATGGAGGGATTGTGGTTTAGTCATATAAACTGTCTTTGGAGCCTGGGTAAGAACCTGAAACACTTGGTAGTTCTTTATCTCACCGCCACAAACGAGATGCTTCTTCACCCTAAAATCGAGCTATAACTTAATGTTTCTCCAGCATAATATTAGAAGTCTCTTGTGCTTAAAACAGATGTTACAAAAAAAGTTGTACTTCTAACTTGCATGAATTTCTCTGCATATTTTTCCACAAATACAGAGTTGCATGAAGAAGTTAAAGGGTTGCTGAATCTTTTAACATGAGGTCTACAGGGCAGAGAATCTGGAAAAACCCAACACCACCGACTGGCAGCTACAGCAGAGGAGGTTTGATGGTTTGGGCTGGTTTTGCAGCCACACTAGCTACTGTATGCTGTATAAAAACTATGCCAGAGCCGAATGTGAGAATAACAGTTCAAACTTGGCCCAAATTGTGTGATTTCAGGCACAACTCTGCCTCACGAAAAATACGCCACTTCTATTTAAATGCTCTTTAATGCTTTACATGCAAATACACTGCAAAAAAATATATCTAAATGAGTCCTTTTTTCTTAAAACAAGTGCATTTTTTCTTGA
>NW_015150816.1:282741-285383 GCF_000732505.1 Cyprinodon variegatus
ATGAGGGATTGCCTTTGATTCAATGTGTCGATGAAATCAGCTGTTTTACCTTAGATAGAAAACTTTGAATCAATTTGACTGGATTATCTGGTGAACTTGTCAATTGGCACTATAGAAATAAACTGAATTGAATTGAAGCAACGTTCATATAAAACAGGCTGCTCTAACATCTGTGGAAGATCATTAGTACTACATACGGTTAAACAAGCTGCTAACATACTGTATTTTTTTTTATTCTTGTTTTGTTGCATTTCTCTCTGCAGAAACCCAAACTTCAAGCCGTGCATGTTTTCACTTTCTTGTCCAAAGCACAGTGTACTTAATCTAACAATTGTTTTCTTTGTTTCTCTACTGTCTGCTTGTTATTTAGCTAAATGTTGAATGTTCTGCTGTGTCTCAGCCAAGTAAATTAGAAAGCAGGAGCAGCAGCCTGACTCTACCGTTGCCTCAAGACACACAGAAATTATAGTGGTGAAGGTGAAATAATTCAGGATTGGCTGAAGGCGCCGGAGAGAAAGAGAAAAGAGGCTGCGAAGGGGAAGTTGTGGAAAAGAGGAAAAATCTGCAAAAAGGTCAATCAGTAAGAAAAGGAAGAGGAATAAGCAAGAAAAAATAATTTTTTTAAAATTTATTTTACATTTTACAACATTTAAATTCATTTCAGTTGGAGTAAGTTCTAACTTACCATAGTTTTAATGAGTTAAACCAACCAGACAACAAAAGATAACATATTTTTTTAGATGAGAAAGAAAAAAAGCAACAGAAACATAAACAGGTGGACAGGAAAGAGAAAACAGCTTCTAAAAGGTTGGAGGTGACATTCCTTCACACTTTACTGTTATTAAGTCTGCTTAGATGTGAGGAGCAGCATTGCTGCGTTTCATGGCTCCATAGATTTAGTGAAGTTTGCACAGACTGCAGGCTGGCGGCCTGCGGTGCTGAAATGGGTCGTAGAAAAAATTTGGTTCAAATGGAAAACATAACTTATGTCAGGATTTGGTTTTAAGGGTTTTGTTAGGACCCAAAAGCAGAAGCTGGGAGGCAGGGGTGAGATCTTGGAAGGTTTAATGAAAAATCAGGCAGCAGAAACAGGAATCCAAAAATCCAACTTAAAAATGTAAATCAAAACAGAAACAAAAAATAAAAAAAACCAGCATAAGAATTAAACACTAACCAGGACCATGGAAACATCAGGGGGAAAAGTCATGAGGAGCCAAGGTAGGATGAAATAAGACGAGGAACCAGCAAAGAGGGACTGCAGAGGGAGTGTATTTATGGCTGACTGAACGAAGGCAGGACTAACGAGCTGATAGGGAGCAGGTGTGACTAGAGCTGATGAGGAAGCCAAGGGAAAAGAACACAAGGGGGCGACAGAGGACAGACAGAAAAACCTAAGCAACTTAAATGAATCCAGACATCAATAAAGCTAGAAAACAAGGAAAAACCTGACTTACTCACCTCATCTTTGTTACGAATAAACCTCTACAAGATTTTCATTCATTTAGCCTTTAATTAATGTGCTTTGAAATTAAATACAGTAACTCTTAAAGAAAGCTAAATAATTTTTTAAGCTGCTGATTGGCTCTTTTACTGCTTTTGAGTTAAAGTAGACCCATCAGTAGAAGCACCTGGTCAGTTAAAAGACGGTGAGTATGCTGCAGAAGCTGTTAAGGCGCTGATTATCCACAGTAAATTGATTTGTAAGGATCCTGTACCCAGTGCTGTGCATGAATGTCTTCAATGAACGGCGTTCACTGAATACGTTCATATTTTTAGTGAACGGTGAACTGAACAGATTCGTTTTTTAAGTAATGAACGAAAAGAAAAAAAGAAACAAAAATTATTAATGTGTGTTCTAGGTATTTTTCATTGTATTTGAGTTCTTAGATATTTCCCGTTTGCCCTCTGGTGTCAGTCTCCTTTTCCCTAGCTCCCTTCTTGCCTCTGTTCACACCTGCTCCCAATCTGCTAATTAGCCTGGTCTTTATTTCTCTCTCCCATTTATCTCCTCCTGTTCAGTCACTCTTTACTGGTTTGTCATCATTACTTTGTCCCCTTCTAGTTGTGAGTATTCTTGGTTTTGAAAATGTTTTCCGTTTGGTGGAGATTTATATTTTTTTGGATTTTTGCTTTTGTTGGACTTGTTGGGTAAATTAAATATTCAAGAAATCACTTCAGCTTTTTTGTGTCTGCATTTGGGTCCTGTCAAACCTCCACCCAACTGTGACGACGACCAAATCTCTATCAGGAATCGTAAGGTCGGGAGAAAATCAATCATGTTTGAAATTCAGTCAGCTTCCCTTTGACGACCTCTCTTTCAGAGACAGGTGTGGTGCATTGCATGCTAACAAAAGAAGCCATACAACCTCCGTTCCAAAGAGGTGGACCCGTTCGTCCATTTCAGTTTGCATGTTTTCTAAAGGCTTTGTTGGGCTACTGTATAACGCCTTAAACTCAAACCTATATATGACATTTTTCAATTGAAAAAGCTTCCTGGATGGGAAGCAACATGCCTTCAAACCTGGAAACAAAGTTTTTACTTTTTTGGAGTTACTGAAAGAACCGATTTCTATCCTTAAATCATCAAAGAATGCTAAACTATATCTTATAAAAGTTATTTTTAGAGTTTTTCTGAGAGAATT
>NW_015150816.1:285393-287279 GCF_000732505.1 Cyprinodon variegatus
GAGAATTTGATGCATTTAAATTAAATTATCTCCATTATTGCTTGTCTAATGTCATCATCTGACATGATTGGAGCAGTCTTAAAAAAATATGACCAGTTTTTTTTTATCTGCATTTTATTCAGGTCTTTCTTTAGATTATGCAAAAAACCAAAACACATCAAAAGGCAAACATAAAACTCAAAATTAATAAATTTATTTAAAAATTTAAAGCCAAAGAATTTAGTGGCTGGATGTAGCGTAGAATCAGACCTCCAGGACAGATTAGCTACAGACTAGTGAAAAAACAGGATTTAAATGCATATATTTTGTCAGAAAATATATGATTAACCTTTTACACGATAGTGGTTTAGTACGAGTATTATGATAAGGGAGAGTAAAAAATAATTTATTTTTATAAAGTACAATCGATAGCAACCACGATGTGCTTCTGGTTATGCAAATGAGCCGATGGTACCGATCGTGCTACTGGTACAGCTCTGGTAGGTACAAGCAATAAGGAGACGTTGATTATTTTGATTTGATCTGGAGATAAATGTAATGCAAATGACTCTGGTCTTATTTTCTTTCTCTGAACTGTTGCACCTGTACTTGTGGCTGATTACCATATTTTTGGTCAAATTAGATGTATGCAGTGTTGATTCAGGGACTGGAAGAAAATTCCTACTTTATTTCATAAAGCAAAGGTCGATTTATGTTTCATTTGAATGACATTTTAATGACAGTGAGCTGCTTAATTATCGTAGTTTGTTTCAGATATGACATCCTCATCCTTAATTAGCCCACCATCAATGTACCAACAACATAAAAGCCAGATTACAGTTTGCAAACACTTGACCTTTGCATCACCTTTGGGGGTAGGAGCAGGGGGAGACTGAAATAACATCCCCCCTCCCACAGCCTCATAGACGTGGTAAGTTTCTGGAGAAAACAAACAAAAAAAATCAGTAACGCTGGTAGAGTAGGTTTTTAGTGGGTTCCACAGGTTTTATCCCACTTCAGCTCTCTTTTAGTTTTTAGAAAGATTGAAGTTAAAGGTATAGTGGAGGACTTGAGAATTTTTGAAAAGACCTGCCCGATGCAACTCTTTACCCGCTCCTCAGAGGGAACCACTATTAAACACGCGTAAGAGCGTGCACGAGGAGAAGTGGGCTCGTGCACGCTCTTACGTTTAAAAGTTGCTGTTTGCATCGCTCAGTAAAGCTTACTTTCAAAAAGATTTGCCAATTTTCCGCTTTATCAGGCTCACCACCGGTTTGTGAAAATGGGGATAAGCACATAGGATGGCCTTATGTAAACATATCACCAGAATGACTGAAAGTTAGGAGGACCACTTATTTTGATGATCCACCTAGAAAAAGAGCATCCTCCACTATACCTTCAAATTCTTAATTATACAAGAAATAAAAACCAAAACACTCTATGGTACTGATGGTGGTATAAGTACTCAGATTTCAGTCCAAGAGAAATCCTACGGTTTTTATTTCAACAATTATAATATATTAAATATACAAAGAAATGATGATGATTTTGCTGAGGAGACGCTGCAAACTGGTGAAAACAGTAAGATGTTTGGTTTAGACTGAATGGTGGTTTAGAATGACTGGTAAGTCACCTGTCCTGCAAACAGAAAGCTTGGGTTCGTATCCCAGGTGGGGGGAATGCGTTGCAAATGACCCTTCACGCTTATGCATTCTTTGGGGAGTGGAAACCTAGTGGTTAGGGGAATCCTGAGGTTCCGAGTTCAAGCCCCACTCCCACAGACTGCCACTTTGGGTTCCTAAGCAAGACCCTTAACCCTGCACTGCTGCCTGGGCACCGCACAATGGCAGCACATTTTTAAATGCACTGCAGTGGGCAGAGAGTTACTTGTTCAGGGTTCCTACAGC
>NW_015150816.1:287805-290752 GCF_000732505.1 Cyprinodon variegatus
GCTCATATTTTCCAGACAAAAAGTAAATGGCGCATCTCCCAAATGTCCCGGCCGCAACAACGCTTTTATTGGTTCCGCTATCGGGACGGAACCAATGAGGCGAGGCGTTATTTTTTTTAAATAAAAAAAAAAAGGTCAATTTTAATGTTTTATTTAGATTACAAAAATAAATTTATGATTTTTTTTTAATTAAGATCTACGAAAGACTGATTTAAGACATTTTAATACCAATTAAGGTCTTAGTTTTATTTTGAAGAATTCAATGCCTTTTAAGACTTTTTAAGGACCCGCGGGAACCCTGTTGTTGCTCTGTACTTGTGATAGTGGGGAATTCAAAGAGAAATCCCTTTTTTATAACGTAAAAAATGAAACTTCAACAGAATATCTGTGTTTAAAAAAGTCCCACCAGTGACAACATTTGTTTCTCTACCTGTGGAGGTTATTAAGGCAAAGCAGGAGAGTCTCCATCTGCAGGGCTGGGGGGGTTGATAAATTCCCCTGCACCTCTGGCAGCAGCTGGAAAATGAGAGAAATGTGGAGGTTATAAAGACATGACCTCCAAGGAAAACACCACCAAGGTTGGGATGTGGGTCGCTACGGTAACAGGTCTGTAGACTTTAAGGCTCTTGATGGAAGCTCAGAAGAAAAACTGGTTGTTATTTCATCACCAGGTGGTTAAAGAGGTTTTTAAGGATTCCAGACATGCCTTCAAACAACATAATCAACTTTGACCACAAGCTCCGTGAGCAGAATGCAAACTTTTAATCCCTGCTCTGCTCGGACCAAATGACTAAAACACATGGATCGCATTCGGAAGCTTTTCACGGATCTCTGGAAGCATCACCAGATGTTTAGAAATAAAGAATTCAAGAAAACAGACAACAAAGGTGAAGCTAAATTAGATTATGTTTCTTTAAAAAGCATAGCGGAGAAACTTCTGATCTTTGAAGAAGAGAAAATAAGCAGATCGGATGAACTGCTACTGCTGCTTAACCTCCCAGTCAAATGAGCTGCTTTCATCGGTTAACTGAAAACAGAGATCCAGACCACCATGATTCACGCAGAGTCCAAACGTGACCCTTAAGACTCCTGGTAATGTGGTCTGATAAACAACCCTTTGCTAATCTGCACACGTTGGTTTCATTAGCTGCTGGTTGCTCTGGTAACTGCCTGAGATCGAGGTCCGGTGATAACGCCACCGTCTATCTGCAGCAGCATCGATTCATTTTCTAAATCGGCCCCGCACTTCTGGGCCCTCGACTGTTTTTCTAAGTTAAGATTTAATCTGCGGGATGAAAAACAGCAGAAGGTTTGAACTAAGCAGGAACATCAGAGGCTGAAATGAAACCTAAATCTGATTTTATCATTGATGCAAAACATGTATGAGTAGATTTCTGTGCTCCTTTTTCACAGGTAAAGACAATTTCCTGATGTGTGGATAACATCTCAGTGTTTATAGTCATTTAGTTATATTTAGTTGTATTTTTTAGTCATTTTGCTCTCATTACCTGAACAGCAGTGTTTCTCTACACAGTTCTAAATGAAGGCCACCTTTGATTTATTTTCTACCTTCTTTGGGTTCCTGCACATTTTAATTTAATATTTTTAGAGTGTTCAAATCCCAATCCATTGAGCTAAGTAAACGTTTCTTAAATTAAGTGTATTTATCCTTAAATACACTGCAAAAACGATCTAGAAATAAGTAAAAATATCTTAAATTAAGTGTATTTACCCTTAATTTGAGCAGGTAAATAAGACAATTTGCAAATGGAATGAGTATATTTACTCCTAAAATAAGATAATTAGATAATATGCACTTAAAATAAGACACTGCAATAGTTTTTTCTTGCTTTAAATATAAATGATCTCCTTCTATTGGCAAAGTGTCTCACTTACCTGCTCAATTCAAGCAAAAAACCCTTATTTTAAGCAAAAATTACTTAATTAGATTTCAATTGTTTTGCAGTGTAGTCAAATCATCCACCATAAAGTCTGTGGGTAGTCGCATGGGAGGACAAAGTACTCACACTTAAGACTTGAGTAAAAGTATTGGTACTCATGGTCAAAGATCTACTCAAGTTCAAGTATTGAAGTACTCACTTTTGAAAATAATTAAGTATTCAAAAATACAAATAAAAGTTTCTACCATCAGAACATTTCTGTCTAATTTTAGTAGTAATTTTAAAGAACCTTGTTACTTTCAGAAACCACCTGATATATTGATGCATAGAACCACCTGCTATAGATTCACAACAGCGAGAAAGGTTGAAGGATGTGTAAATAACGGAGAAGATAACAGCAGAACTGCATGTGAAAATGGATATATTCTTGGTAGTGTGGGCCCCGGATATCGCCTACTTTGGATGGCCACACCGATAAAGAACGACATAGGCTAAAAAAAAAAAAAAAAAACGGTCAGCCCTCATTATATGTATATGGTAGACACTAGACATGTGCACCACCCATCTATGTGAGCCCACAAAGACCGTCAATTGCCGAAACAGATCTAAATTAGCTAGGCCACACCCCTTTTTTGCCTATCATTATTTATTTTTGTTTTCCTCTTCTTGGGTTCGATGTTCTTTCTTACATATTGTTAAATGAGGAAGTTATGTCCCCTAAAAAAGCCGTTGCTCCTCGGGGGCTTCCTCACGGTTCTTTTCCTGGGAGCAAGTTATTTACTACTCTTAACTCAAACTGGGTAAAAACATGTAAAAAGTATGGGAGAATTATCCTGCCATAAAAAAGGACTATAAAACAGGAGTAAAAAATAACAGAGTTTATTCCAGATCAGGTCGTTACAGGACAGAGAAAATGCTTGGAGCTATGCACAGCTGTGGGCTCAAAAATCACGTCCGCGAGCGTCCGGCAAAGATTGAGCCCCGAACAAGATCATCTCCTGCTTCTTATAGCTCATGAGTCTATGGGCCGGATTTATCAAGATCCA
>NW_015150816.1:292746-294465 GCF_000732505.1 Cyprinodon variegatus
ATATGTATATATTTTGGATTTATTATATTCTTAAATATAGAAAGTTTCTGAATTTTTTCAATATAGAATAGAAGTTAAAGGTTGATTCTCTTAACAAATCAGCCACATGCTAACAACTAATTAAATGTGTAAACTACAAATAATATCAGCCCAGAGTTGCTCACATTTCCGGAATTTACCGTAATGCAAATCTCTAAAACAGTGATGTCCAGATTCAGTCCTAAGTGCTTCTCTATTACATGTTAAAACTGCATTTCAATGGAGAAAAACAGCCACAGTGGATTACAAAGCTAAGCTGAGCCAAAAGGAAGAAAGAATTAGCAGCTTCCTTTAAATTTAGTGGAGTAGAAAGGACAATATTTCACTTTGAAATGTATACTGGCCCAAAAGAAAAACTAAAGTAAAGATACTCTAAAAAAAAGTACTTGAGAACAATAATTAAGTGAATGTACTTTTGTTACTCGGTAGTTGTTACATTAACCGCATCTCTACAAATAAACAGAAAATATAACTGGATTCCTCACAGGGAAGCAACATGAAAGAAACTGAAGGATTTATTATTTCTTGATCCCTTAAATCGTTTAATTATTCATACTTTAGCATTTTTCTCATAAATACATTTTCCAATGATTCTATTTTTTCTCATGGACTCTAGAATTCAGAGATCCACACATAAATGTGGCTTTAAAAGTTGTGGATTTTCACTCTCTTTGTATCTTTTGCTAAAATAAAAGCACTGAATTAAAGCGTGCAAGGAGCTCTGAGTCCTCCACAGGGTTGTCACCGGTTTGAATTCCGGCTGGGTGACCTTCGTCTACCCCACACTTTCTCATCCCCATTTCCTGTGAAATAATTCTGATTAAGTCCACTAGAGCCAGAGTCCAACTATAGCTGAAATATGACATGCTGGCATACATGAGTTTAATGCAGCCTTAAAGTTTGATGGTCTGAACTAAGAAAAAAACAGCCCAACAAAGGGCAGCAGCATGTAATGACAGACCAGCAGCATGTGTTTTAAAAACAGACATTTATACTCCTTAAAAACACCTCTGAGGTTTATTTAAGACAGACACATGCGTCACTTTCCTTACAGCTCACTCCGTAAAAGTTTAAAAAACAATCCACTGGACTTGGTTTCCAAGATTTCAAGACGTTTCTCCACCTCTTCAGGAAGCTTTCTCAATTCAAATGTCTGGATCCGAAGTGAGTTTGAGGCTTTATATAGACAAGGCCTTGTATCGCTTGAAAACATGCAAATGGAAACCGATGAGTGGGTCGTTTGGTTCCCACTCATCGGTTTCCAGAGCGCAAATGAAATTACACACTGCTGTGGGACAACATGCTGTAATTTATAAATGTTTGAAATGAGGTTGGGTCCGGATCCGGACCGCCGTCCGCTAATCGTTAATCTCTGTTCTATATCACTGTAGCAAGGGCAAAAATTCCAGGAGCCCGAAAGCCATTCATTTTGGCGATGCTGATTGGCCAAATATTTATTAATTTTCCTTAGCAACATTATAGAATTGGTTATTTCACTACACTTCAGGGGCGAAATGAATAGAAATTATACATTCTCTGTTGAATAAGAGTCAATTGGTAGAAGATTTGTTTTAATAATTCATATAAATGTAAGCACATACTATTAAAGTCGTAGGGAAGTCATATTTAAATTTTAAGTGATTCTGGCTTAAAACATGTCCCAAAAAGTTAGAACATTTT
>NW_015150816.1:296399-300543 GCF_000732505.1 Cyprinodon variegatus
GCATATTTACGACAGTGCACTTTTACTTTCGCCCTCTGGGGGGAGCCTCGCTGGAAAATCAACACCGGTTGCATAGTGTACCTTTAAATGTTAAGCTCATTTGTATGAGAAGAATCTAACAAATATCCCAATAAAGGTAAAAACAGATTCTGCATCCAGAGACAACCTTAAAAAAAAAAAAAAAAATGAAATAACCCACAAAGAAAAAATTGGTTGAAAAAACACTGGAAAGGTGACATGAGTTACGTTCAAACGACATCTACATTTGGCTGAAAAGGGGAAAGGTGAAAAGCTGTAATTTTCAGATGGTTGAAAAGACGTTAAAAACTGGGTTTGCAACGTCTTTTCAACGTCACACAGCCCAATTTTGAACAATCATTTTATTTAACTAAATCAAGATTATGATGGACCAACCAAATAGCAAAAAAAAAAAAAAACCCAAAAAAAACATCTAAATGATGTCTGGTGTTTGGCGTAATGTAAACTAGACATAAAAAAATAGAATGAATTGCTGGAAAGTCACAGAGAAGTTCCCCTGCTGGAAAATGTGTTGCCTTTGCTCTGTATTTCCACTAAACACTGCAGAAAATGGAAATCTAAATGAGTAATTTTTGCTTGAATTAAGTGCATTTTTTCTTAAAATGAGGAGGTAAGTGGAACACTTTGCCAATGGAGCGAGACAATTTACAATTAAAATAAGAAAAAAAAATTGCTTTGTCTTATTTCAAGTGCATATTAACTAATGATCTCATTTTAGGCGTAAAAATACTCATTCCATTGGCAAATCATCTTATTTATCTGCTTAAATTAAGGGCAAATACCCTTGATTTAAGAATTTTTTTTACTTATTTCTAGATGGTTTTTGCAGTGTAAACTAAACCTGTTCAGGGCTGCACTGGAAAAAAAATCAGAATATAAAAAAGTCATTTTTTCTTAAAATAAGTGGATTTGCTCTTGGATCTTTGGAGATAAAAGTCACATTTTGCCAATGGAACAAGAAAATTTACATTTAAAATGAGAAAACACAATTTCATTGTCTTACTTCAAGTGCATGAAATCAAATTATCTTATTTTTAGAGTAAAAAATACTCATGCCATTGGCAAACTATTCAATTTACCTACTCAAATTAAGGGTAAATACATTTAATTTAAGGCATTTTTACTAATATCTAGATCGTTTCTTTCCCCAGTGTGAGACCGTTCATCTGTATAAAAAACATAACATCTTACAGACATTCTCTAACGTCTGGGACGGAGGCTTTGTCTATATTATGAGACCTGAAAGGCTGTTTGTAGAACAGAATAACTACAGGAGTCAGATTTAAGGTTTGATTGTGCAATGATCAAAGTTGTGTCCATTTATCTCTATTTTTCACTTCATTCATCCTAAACTGGATAAACTCTCCATGCTGTTTTCATTCTTGGGTTCCCAACTGCCCACAGCATGCTGGTATGTGTTAAATTGCAAAAGCCTGAGTGATTTATCAGCTGATGTTTAACCTCAATGGCTCTATTTATGCAGCACACATAGAATCTTCCCCAATTCCTATAATAAGGCATATTGCTGTTTGTTATAGTCACTTTTGGGTTCTTACTGTGACACTTAGAAAGCAATAGCAGTAAAGGGAAGGTGCAGAACAATGCATTCCAGAAGTTGGAAGCTCCACAATAAAAAAAAAAAAGAAAAAAGATGTTGCTTTGATTTGAGAAGATATTTTCCTGATGGATTTCAGGTCTTGATGTTCCTGAGAACAAAAATCAAAAACAAAATACCCAATTCTGTTCACAAATCCATCAAATCTTTTCTGTCGGCCAATAAAAAGCTGGATCAACATTCCTTAGAGGCTGAGAGGATGATGGTGAGGCGTTCTGCAATAAAGCAGAATTATCTTTAACAGTTGCATGGCTGCTCTTTTATTGGCTTCTTTAGATTGCTTAAAGGAGCTAAAGGCAGAGTGGCAGAACTTTGCATTTAATCATTAGAAGCAGAAATTTTGTACCGATTTTGTTCTTTAATGATTATCTTGAACAAGTGCGCCAATTACAACTTAACCTTTAATCAAGGTCAGAGGTCAAAGGTATACATTAAAGGAAAAATCCAGTCATATTCAGAATTCAAACTTCTGAAAGTGTTTTAAATATGAAATTATTNAGAATGGGGCTGATCTTTGTGATAATTGTTTGGTTCATAACCAGGTTAATAAAAAAAAAGATGAGGACTGGAAATGTAACATAAACCAAGTTGTCAACAAAAAGTAAGACAGACCATTGCCAGCAGCTGGCATTAGGAAATAGATTAAATTAAACAGAATGATTGAAAACTCCTTGTAAGGAGCTAATCTGGTTCTATGGTTCTCCAGGGATCAGCAAGGGTTCACTTAAAGATGTTTTTAGAACTAATTGGTAACCTTTAGTTTATATCTTCAGATATTTAGTTAATGCAAGTAGCGTTATAAGTTGTTTTGCTGTTCTATGGTTCTGATTTATGAGCATAGATTTCCAGGCTTAGGTCTACTTTTCTACCGCTCAAATTGGATATATGAAAGTTCCTCATTATAAAAAGTAAGAGGCGGTAAAAGGAAAATTGAATGAGACAAGATCTGCATGATCTGAGAGATAACCACCTGTTCATTTATTAGGTTGTTTTCAAATGTAGCTCTAAATATTGTGGTGATTTGCCTTTTTAGTATTTAATCAGATGAGATAATAATGATAATAATGAAAATGCTAATAATAATTTGCATAATATGCATGAGGGGATTTGTTTTGAAGGGATCTTGATTGTGTTATTTCCCCGTTTTAGATTAGTGTATGATTGATAGAAGAGGAGAGGAATAAGATTTAAAGAAAAATAGAAAGAAGACTGAATGAGAGCAGAAGAACAAAAATCTAATTAGGAGTAGAGCAGATAGCAGGTAGAAGTCAGAAGACAGCCGAAAAGAAGAGGATGAAGAGGAAAGAAGACAGAGAAGACTGAATGACAAGATGGCACTAGTAAACACTATTTATTGATTAATTTTCTTAATCTTCCTTAATCCTGGATTTTACACCTGATTTTTTCTTGTTTAAATATTAATAAATATGTAAAAATGGATGAAAGCATCACTGTCCCCATTTCTTATTTTAATTTTGATTATATGTATTTATTTTTATCTATGATTTGGAAATGTCCCCAGATCAGATTAGGTTTCTGTTCTTAAAAGGAAGAAATCCAATCCAAAGCAGAGCCAGAATTGCGACTAATTTAAACGCTCTCATTATCTTTTATTTTGATCACAATTCTTATTGAGATAAAAGAAAACCTGAAATAACAAAAAAAGAAAATGTTTTCCTCGTGTAAAGCTCTAATTATGGCCTAAAAATCTGCATCTTTATGACTTTTTTTCCCCCCTCAGAGTTTAATGTCTGTTTCCCTATACCTTCTCATTTCCCTTCACCTGGAAAAATGCAAACATATGGTCCAGATTATGGAGAAGTATTGGAGGGATAAATTACTGCTAATTTTTCTTCTCTGATGGATGTCCTGTCTGCTTGATGGACTACAGGGAGTTCTCCTTGGAGGCTCAAACAGATGGCTCACTTCGGAATAAAAATAAGTTTGCTCTCAGCCACTGAACAGCTTGTGGAGCTCATAAATTGAGCGAAATAATTGGAAACACGTATTCTGCAAAGAAACATGTGCCACTGAATGGATCTGTGGTCGTCTGGCCAGGTTGGCTGCTATGTTTCGACTCACAATTAAGTCCCGGTGTTTTGCACTTTGCTTCAGCTCAGGAAGTGTTTCTGCATCTCAAGCATGAGCCGACAGCATTCTGCAGGGACCACATCATACGGTCTGAGGGCTGGATGCAGACACCTCTGCTCCACCTACACATGTCCTGGCCTCGGGATACCAAACAGCCACCTACAAATTCAACCACAAAACCTCCTTCTTCAATGATCTTAGACAGCTCTCAGGTCAATCCAAGAACTTCTCTTTGATATCACTTTATAAAACCCAAAGGAACCGTAGGCTGGAGTTATAATGGAGCTTGGGAAATAAAAGAAATGACAGTAAATTAGATACAAATAAAGGCCAACCTTTAAAAACTCAAACGCAGGACCAAATATTCAAATGCATTAGCATAAATACAGTACACATTAC
>NW_015150816.1:301701-305727 GCF_000732505.1 Cyprinodon variegatus
CAAGAGGGCGACAGAGGACAACAGAAAAACATGAGAACTAACATAAATCTAGAAATGACAACAAAACTGCAAATTCAACACTGCAAAAAGTCTAACAGTCTTAGATCTAACCAGTAGTGGATGAGGTACACAACAGTAATACTTAAGTATAGGAATCTATATTCATAGTCAAATCTGACTCAAATACAAGTAAAAGTTACTAATTTAAACATCAACTCACGCTAAAGTACTGAGGTAATAACTTTTGAAAATACTAGCATTTAATAGTACATGCATTTAAAGTACTTAATTCTGATTTGAGACTCATCCTACTGAACAACCTTTCCAGGCAGAGAAGTAGTGATGGGTCCAGCCACCCCGATGCGTCGCTGCATGTGTGGATCCCATAGAGCAGTATCCGTACACATGTTGTTTCCAGAAAGTCATGTGACTAATGCAAGAGTTGTTTCTAACTGACTGACTCACTAAAATGCGTTCAAAAATGTATCTGTTGATATGATGCATCTGCTTGAAAAAATGTCTCATCTTTTGTGGTTTATGGTTCAAATTATCAAGAATTTTGCAGCAGCCTAAAATGAATAAGAACGTTTCAGCCTTTGCATTTTTATTTTAATTTTATGGTTGTGTCATCCTTTTTCTCTCAGTTATCACTCAACTTATCTGAATTAAAAGTTCATTTCAAATTGAGTCTTAGTTTATTTACTGTTTTTACTGTACTTATTGTTTAAAAAATATGATTTAAACTCCTAGTCCACAAGAATTTTCATTCACATTTTCCCCTAAATTTTGAAATTATGATACATCTAAAAATATCAAAGATATTTTTAATTTAAACTTAGAGATGAAATAATACAATATAACCTACAATAACTTTAACTATATCATTGCACTAGGTCATCTAATTAATTCAGTTTAGTCGAATAAGTTGTCTGTAGTGTCTTTAAAGGTCCAGCAGGTGTCAGTATTCTGTGAAACAGTATCAACGCAGAATTAATACAGTTTGGCAATGTGTCCAAACGCTTCAACATGCCTCAGTAACCCATCACTACAGAGAAGAGTTATTGTGGGTTTAATAAAGTAACTGAGGCAAACATCCAAAAATATAAAAATACCGAGAACCAAAAAGCAAACTCACGTCAGGAGCCAGAGATGAGGAAGCAACTAAACAACAAGGAACCAGCAATGAAGAACTGCACAGGGAGTTTATATATGGAAGGCAAAGCAAAGACTGGAGTAATCAACTGATATGGAGCAGGTGTGGATGGAAGAGACTAGAAGGGAGCTAGGGGAAAGGACGAAGACACAAGCGGGCAACAAAGAGTAACTTAAGATTGGTTTATTTACCATTTTGTGTTATATTTAAGCAAAGATCAACAAAACAGAATTACTGATAGCTGAAAATTAAAAACTCAAAGTCCCAAAAGGGGAGAACAAAAACAAATAAAATGTATAAACTACAAATAATATCTGTTTCTTACATTTGTGTAACATCATGCAAATCTCTAAAACAGAGGTGTCCAGATTCAATCCTAAGAGCTAATATCTGCCATGTTGAAATTATATTTTAATAAAGAAAAACAGCAACAGGATTACAAAGATAAGCTGAAATAAGGGGGAGTAAAAAGTACAATATTTAACTTTAAATGCACTGGATTGAAAGTGATAAGTAAACCCCCCAAAAATGACTCAAGTAAAGTAAAGATACTTAAAAAAAAAAAAAAAAAAAAAAAAAGGTAGTTTCGTGCAGTATGAAATAAATGTACTTTGTTAATTTTCAGCACTGGAACAAGCCAAGGAAAAACCTGTCAGAACTTTCAACCTGGAATTTAAAAGACCTAAAAGAGGTACGGCACCGCGCCATCCTGCCCAGTAAAACAAATAGTTTGACGTTTGATTGAGGTATGCAAGACCTTTTCTCTTTAAAAAAAAGAATGAAAAAAGGATAGACATGCTCAGAGGGAAAGTTTGGACAGATCAGCCTAAAACTAAAAATACTTTAAATCCAAATCTTTTCCTTTATATAGTGCCAATTTTCAACACGTCATCTTAATACACTTTAAAGAGTCACTTCAATCAAACCATGCAGGCTGCCGAAAACGTTCTAACTGAGGCTTTGATTTGGTCCACTCTTTAAAGCCCCGAACTCAACTCTAATTCTGACATTTTGAATTGTAAAAGCTTCCTGGATGGGAAGCGAAACGTCTTTAAACTTGGAAACAAAGTCCAGTGGATTGTGTTTAACTTTTTTGGATTGTCTATAACCTGGATGACTGAGGGTTATGGTTAGGGTTAGGCATTAGACACTCTCTCGATGATCCCCCCCCACCCAGTCCGACGGCTAGAGCAGTTGGTTAGGGGATCAAAGGCATTGCACGGGCTGGCGCACATTTGTTGGTATCTCTCAGATCCATAGCCAAACTAGTTTGTAGAACTTGGAGAATTAGGGTTAGCTTTTAGAGTAATGGCTAGGTTTTAGGGTTAGGGCAAGGCTTAAAATTAGGTTTAGGGCAAGTGTCAGGGTTAGGGATCGGCTAAGTGTAATTTAAGGCAAGGGTCAGGTGTTAGGTTTAGGTATGGATTCCACTAATATTAGGGTCAGTAGCTAATTGATCTGGTAAGTTGATAGTAAGGGCTAAAGTTAAGTTTAGGGCAAGTGTCAGGGTTAGGGTTAGGGATTGGCTAAGTGTAATTTTAAGGCAAGGGTCAAGTGGTAGGTTTAGGTATGGATTCCTCTAATATTACGGTCAGTAGCTAATTGATCTGGTAAGTTGATAAACATGAGAATTAGGTTGATATGTGGGTTACATAGGTTAGGGTTAGTAGCTAATTGTCCTGGTAAGGTGATATGTGCTATAAGTGTAGTATAAGGGTGGAGGTTATTATTAATTGAAGATAAGTATATTAATTTTTAGCTCAATGGAGGTAGCAGAGTCAGGGTAAACCGCCCTGGAATGGGCTAAGTTGACTAAGTAGGGTTAGTGTCCAGGTTGAGAGTTCTGACAGGTTTTTCCTTGGCTTGTTCCTCAGTTAGATATGCTTCACCAGCATATCTAACTGAGGAAACTTACCAGATCAGATTGCACCACTGACCTTCTGAACTCTCTGCTCCTGGATAAGCATGTTGTGACTGTGAAAAAAACTATTTTTTTATTGACCAAGAGCCTCATCTACAAAAGGAGAACATATGACGCCAGCAGCCGATGTCCCCGCCCCTTTAAGACAATGTCACAGACAGAATGGAAGGCCAGATGTTGCTAGTCTGAAGACAGATGAAAACACAGTTTTTGCATTATGTAGTTGTAGGGGTTTGAAATAAGAGGGAGACAGAGAGGGTGGGAGTGATCAAAGGAGATAAAACCAAGGAGGACCGTCTACTCGTGCCGCATTCTCTCCCTCCGGACAGGGCTGACTGACCCCCCCACGTTTGAATGATAGAGAACACTAAAGTTTAAAGTACTAAGGTTACAATACCAAGGTTTGAATGTATTAAGAAAGCCTAAGCCCTAAAAGGTTGTCATAAACAATGATGATAGGGAAGGAAAATGATCGACCTCGTCTTTATAAGTTTATTCAAAGTAACACGTTCTGACGGTCCGTGAACAATGTGTGTGACCCCGGCTGATCAGACTTTATAACATCTGAAAAACACAAAGAACATGAGTCAGAAAAACAGGTGTGGAAACAAAAGGAAGATGCGTGAGGAGATATCCCAAGCTGTAGTAGTAGCCAAAGTTCCCATGACACAATAAAAAAAAAAAATCCTGCAAAGCATATTATCTAAATGCTCCTTGAAATTTTTACATTTTCTATCTCTTTAGATCTTTAAAAACAGTAACCGAGCAAGTTTAAAAATTTTTGTTTCCTAAATTCCTGATGTCTGACTATGATGACTTTTCAGAGAGTCAAAATTTCCAGTTAACTCCTCATCCTCAGCAGGAAATATGGAGGATGAGGAGAGCCCAGCTGCCCCCACACATCCTCCCCACCTTCTAGGGAAGCTCCATAGAGAGCGTTCTGACCAGCTGT
>NW_015150816.1:308131-310580 GCF_000732505.1 Cyprinodon variegatus
ATTGCAATAGCGGGTCTTGATCTGGACGGACCGGAGGGGAGCAAAAAATAGCTCAGCTCCGTATTTTGACGGTGAAGGAGAAGACGTACGTGGGCGGTGACGAGCGGAGGATTTGGAACAGCTCTCATTGATTTACATGACAGACAAGTACTCCGTACGTGAGCGGGGCGGAGCGCTGACGGAGTATGTGGAATCTGGGAGTAAAGGAGGACAAATACACGTCCGGCTGGGTGCAGCGCCGGACCCCAGACAGCGCAATGAAAATCCGGACTGTCCGCCCTAAAGCCGGACATCTGGCCACCCTACCCCTCACCCCCCACCATGGACTGTTCTCCCTGCTCCCATCTGGGAAGAGGCTTTGCAGAATTCAATGCAGGTCCAGCAGATTCTGCAACAGTTTCTTCCCCACCGCCATCAGACTGCTGTACTGTTGAGAAAACTCTAAATCATGTAACAGACTCTGCATCACACTGATTAAAACAAACCAAAAATACTACATATTTGCACCATTTATATTACTGCTCAGAACTGTTTACATTTGATCACTGCTGCACTTCATGGAATAGAAATGTTCTTAAAACTGTGTTTTCATTTTGTATACACTCTGTGTGCACAAAATGACAATAAAAGTTGTCCAAGTCTAAGTCCAAATGCAGTAAAATCTTATAAACAATAGAATTTCTTAGAATAATGCTCATATTGAGAGCAAAAGCTGTCCCTGAGAAGCCATCAGAGGAACGGTGCCAGTTGGAACAGTTAGCTTTTAAAACAATCTTTTTTATAAATGTTGTGCAAAATCTATCCTATGCAATCATATTTAACTGTCATGGGTTATTAGCAGACAGATGTCAGTTTAATATACAAATAAATGGCTGAAGAAGGCCCAATTGTCACAGAGCAGTTTAGAGAGTCTCCCTGAGTTTCCTCACTGTGGGACAATAAAGGTGTTTCTATTCTAACCTTAACCTCTGTTCGTCGGTGTGAAACCCAGCCCTGCCTCCTGTCTCCCCTTCCTTCCGACCGCACATTATATAGACGGCATGTACGGGTTTGCGAGGCCTGACGTCTGGTCAACCTCATCCTCATCCTCCCTCCTGCCTTCATCCCCGTTTTACAGGAAGAACCTTGGTTAGCTCTGCTAAGCTTTGATAAGCTTTTCTTTTTTCTTTTTTCAACAACAGTGCCCTTTTTGCCCCTCTGCGTTTTTAGATCTTTTCTGTTTTTTTGTTCTGATTAGTATCAGAACTTCAAATCCTATATTTTCTGAGGCGTGTGTTTCCTTTAGATTCTATTTTAAATTTTTGATTTTATTTTGCTCAGCCGCTGAAACACCCAAGTTTCCCCACTATTAGACGATATAGGATATTCATTTTTCCTGTCTCTCTAAAAGCAGAAACATNTACACCTTATGGACAAAGGACATTCTTTTGAGGACCATAATGTTCACATTTTGGACAAAGAAGACAGGTGGTTTAAAAGGAGCATGAAGGAAGCCATCTATGTTAGGAAAGAAAAACCAAGGTGAACTCAGGTTTCAACTTTTAAAAACCTACAACACAGCGATAGAGTTGAATTCTTCCCGCTATCAATTCAACCCTCATGGGTCAAAAACATCTCGCCTGGTCAGCCAGGCCAACAATGCCCTTCATGACCCCCTTGTTCTCAGTTATAGACCAGTATTGGGTATTGCAGGCTAACAAAGAACCCCCTAAGGGGCGGACTCGTTCTCTTGGTTCAATTAGCATGTTTTCTAAGCCAAAACAAGTTTTTTGGCTAGTAAATAAAACTTCAAACTCAACACTAATTCTGACATTTTGAATTGAAAAAGCTTCCTGAATTGGAAGCGAAACGTCTCCAAACTTGGAAACAAAGTCTAGTGGATTGTTTTTTAATGTTTTTGGAATCTTCCCTCCATAAAAGACATTTCATCCCAGCAATCATCAATGACCTCATCAATGACCCCTCACCCCCCACCATGGACTGTTCTCCCTGCTCCAATCTGGGAAGAGGCTTTGCAGAATTCAATGCAGGTCCAGCAGATTCTGCAACAGTTTCTTCCCCACCGCCATCAGACTGCTGTACTGTTGAGAAAACTCTAAATCGTGTCACAGACTCTGCATCACACTGATTAAAACAACCCAAAAAATGTATATTACTGCTCAGAACCTCCATATCAATGCACTTTTACACCATGTTCTTTCTCCCACACTGTTTACATTTGATCACTGCTGCACATCATGGAATAGAAATGTTCTAAAAAATGTTTTTTCGTTTTGTATAAACTCTGTGTGCACAAAATGACAATAAAAGTTGACTAAGTCTAAGTCCAAGTGCAGTAAAATCTTATAAACAACAGAATTTCTTAGAATAATGCTCATATTGAGAGCAAAAGCTGTCCCTGAGAAGCCATCAGAGGAACGGTGCCAGTTGGAACAGTTAGCTTTTAAAA
>NW_015150816.1:312235-317448 GCF_000732505.1 Cyprinodon variegatus
AGAGGGAAGTCTGGGAGTCTCTCCTTAGTCTGCTGCCCCCGCGACCCGGTTCTGGATAAAGCGGGGGAGACGACAAGAGACCTGTTTCGTGGCATTGCTAATTTTGTCTAGCACAGGGGTCGGCAACCCGCGGCTCCGGAGGCGCATGCGGCTCTTTCATCCTTATACTGCAGCTCTGAGTGTCTTGGGAAAATAAATTGCTAAAAAAAACAACTAAGTATTTCATATAAGTCAGTGTTTCCTGCAGCACTATCTTGCCCGTTCAACTGTTTTTTTTTTTTTATGTAACTAAGTAACTTTTACTTAAAATACATTTTAAATTAGCTACTTATTACTTGTACTTGAGTAATATTTCATCCAAGTATTGGTACTTTTACTTGGGTATGATATTTTAGTACTTTTTCCACCTCTGCAAATACTGCATTACCTTACTTAGAAATGTTTGCTATCTATACTTTATTGGAGTAATTATTTTTTAGACAACTTTTTCTCGTATGTTTTTCTCCTTACATTGTTTTGTGATCATCTCCACTTTCTACTCCTTTAATTTTTTAAAATAGACTCATTAGTTTTGTTTCATTGAAGCTAATTTTTGTTATGGCCTGTTTGTCTTAAAATAAAATACAAAACATACTGCCATCATATAATTAGTTATGAAACTAATTAAATTAAGTCTAAGGAATGATCCAGAATAGTAGAAGGAAAGTGCAGTAACGCTTCTGTCCTTAACATTTTTAACATTTTTCCTGCGTTAATTTTCATTTTATACTTTAAGTCACTTTAAAAATGGCTCTTTTACTCTTTTACTTTATTAAAAAGCTTAGGTTGATCTTTCAACTTCTACAAAAGTGTTTTTAAACAGTAGGATTTATACTTCTACTGGAACAATAAACATGAATACTTTTGACACCTCTGATGTTAACCGATCAAAATCTGCCTCTTCAGTATTAATCTTTTTTTTTGTTAGAGTTGCTTAATGTGTGAATTCACTGCAGACCAGCTTCCCATAGTGAACAATAAACATAAAGACATTTCTGGACTTGATTTGAAGCGCTGGAAGGTCCACAGGTTTTATAGACATCTAGTTTTACTACCAAAACACATTTTTCACTGTTTTCCCAAAGTAGAAAACAACAAGACAGAGCAGATCCGAGTCAGGCAGGTCACAGTAATCCTCGATGCCTAAATGTAAGACAGATGGATGTTTTTTTGTAAAGTATGCAGAATCTGAAGCATTTCAGATTATTGCAAAGTGGGTGACAGACATTTTAACCTGATGCAACAAAAAAAAACTTCCATTTCTACCTGCAAGTTATCAATCTACCATCTTAAAATCATAAGGATTTATGGCGTTTAATACATTTCGACTTAAGGGGTTGCATATCTTAGAGACGGTTTTTCAGAACGTGCTGAAAATCCTCCTCTGACCATAAAAACAAGCCCACTCACCGGGTCCAAACCACACACTTTAATCTACATTCTGTGGCTCTAGAATCCCGCTCAGCAGTGAAGAGAGCGAAACCAATGAAACCTGAGCATTCCTGAGTTTGTGCTCTCTGAGTATGTGTCAACCTCCTCATCTCCATACGCCGTATGATAAATGTTCTTGGGGGCTCTCGTTGTTTTCGCTCCTCTGACTCCTGGCACATGGAGCAGTGACAGGGTTCTCACATTTTTCGCATTTGTGACCCGACCGCATGTTTGATGAATCCCAGCGCTGAGTTAACGGAGAGGTGAACACGAGGTAGAGAGGAGAAGGAGGAGGTTAGCGAAGGCTGGGGATCTGTTTTTGACTCTTGAGTCATTGCTTTTAGCAGCATGGGAGTACGGCCTCCTCATCGAAGCTCGACAGCAAGGGAAAGAGTTATTACTGATGGTAAAGAGGGGAAAGCTCTCAGCAGGAAGCTGGCTGTCGTAGTTTGAATGTGAGATTTGCAGGAATGTTTTGCTCTTTAAAAGCAAGATGGAAAAATATCAGCAGTAGTTTGTTGCAGTTTTCCCATAAAGGTGGAGAATCAATTTATCAGATCATTTCTATTCTGTTTTTGCTAATTGTTTGACATTTAAATAATATTGTTGCAGATTTTTTTGCTATGTTTAAATGTTTAACTATAGACATGAATATGTAGTCTCCTCTTTGGGCAATGGCTTGAATATTGGCGGCATCTCCGCCTTTTTGAATGTGGCAGAGAGGAGCGATAGTATAAAAAAGACCTGATGGTTATCAATACCTTTCACAAGTATGAGTTGAAAATACATATGATTGGCTTTTCCCATAATGACGTCTTTTAAAAAGGATACTGTACACAATTTTGATGACTGCATGTATTATTATTGGTTTATTTTTATCTTCACTAATAATCACATTTTCCTAATTGAAGAATTTTATACTAGTTTATAGGTGAGGTTGGTTACCTGTTAGCCAAGCCCCATGACAGTCTAACCTGACTCCGCATATCCATCTGGAAACCTTACATTGAAGTAATTTTGGGAAGGGGCGAAAATACTGGTTAGCTGATTGGCCTATGTTGGTGATAGACGGGCCAAATAAACCAATCAGATCAACGAAGCATATGACGTACTAACAGAGCGACGACGAAAACACAACCACAAGCCAGGCTACTCTTGCCGAAACCAGTCGGGAGAAGAGCAAAAACATATTTTCCTCTGAGAAAAGCCTCCAGAGCAGTGTTTTGCTCTTCTTTTAGTGAAGAAATACTCTGTAATTCCGATAAAACTTGCTCGATAGCCACGCTAACGGTAGTTTCATCGGCTGAAGCCGCCATGTTCTTTAGACTGAACTGTGGCGCTTCTCTTTGCGTCACACCTCAACCCGCCTCAAAGCCAACGCTGATTGGACGTTCGTTTGGTGAACGGCTCCAAATTTTCTTTAACGGAGAGTCTCCAGACTGATTAGAGAGTGAAACCTTGAAAGCTCGCGATATCAGGATGGTCTCACGAGGCTAATGACAGTCTGCCATCTTGAATAAACAGAGGCCAGCAAGGGATAAAATAGTTCCAACAACGGTTGTTCAGTGCGATCATTTAGAGACGCTAACGGATCGACTGAAAGTCTGCACGACTGGAACAAAATGCAGGACCAGCAGCAGCACAAGAAACGGTTTTATCATCCCAGGAAAACAAAATAGGTAAATTAAAGAAAGCAAAACCAGATACATCGAAAAACAGGGAAAAGGATTGGGGAAACCTGTCACTACCCAATTTTCTCAGAAAATAAATGCATTCAAATCCTTTATGTTTGATCACTCGCCTGTGCCCGATCCGTGCCGGAAATGGGATCCTAGGCTACTTCCGGGGAGCTAATTTTTTCGGCTTTAAACATCTCTCTTTTTGAGTTTTATGTTTTCCTGCCTTGCAGGAAGAAGGTTCCGGGTTTGATTCCTGGCCCCGGGGTATTTCTGCATGGAGTTTGCATGTTCTCCCTGAGCATGTGTGGGTTCTCTCTGGGTACTCCGGCTTCCTCCCACAGTCCAAAACAATGACTGTTAGGTTCATTGGCTTTTAAAGTCCCCTTAGGTGTGAGTGTGTGCGTGAATGGTTGTTTGTCCTGTTTGTCTCTGTGTTGCCCTGCGATGGACTGGAGACCTGTCCAGGATGGACCCCGCCTCTCGCCCATTGACAGCTTGTGACCCCAATTGGGACAAGCATGTCAGATGATGGATGAATGTTTTCCTTTTGTGTTAACATTATGGTTCATAGTGCATAACCTTAAGAAAGAAACAACAAAACCGCAGATAAAAATGTTTCATGATAAAAATGGTTTGCCAGACATGCTCATAGCAGTGCACTAGAGACAATGAACTAGTACCATGTTATCTTTGTTCGGTTGTGTCTAGCGCACTCTGGTTCAGTTTTGCGTGCCATTTATACTCAGTTATCTCGGTTATTGAGCTTGGAGCGATCTCTGCACGGTTTTAAAAGGGTAGTGGAAATAGGATTAGCAACCCGTTTCAAGCTTAAGATCAGATACAGAGTGCTGATAACACATTTAAACAACATGTAAAAAAAAAAAAAAAAAAACAAAGTCCAACAATATTTAATTACAGTGTATTTAAATATAGATGAGTGATACTTTAGAAACATAGGTGAAGAGTATTTATGTTGTATCCACTTCTGGTTATCAATATAGAGTCTTTTCTCCCCTGAGGTCAAACTCAGGCGATGTGGATTTTATTTTTGTGGTCTGACTGACAAGATTGCTTTACCATGAGGGAAAAAGAAAAAAGACATGTGGATCTTTGCCTGATGGTCGATCAAATCCGTGCTTCTTTGACCACATGCTGAGGTGAACTCTGCTGGTCCAACCATCCGAGCCCTTCTTGCCATAAACAGTAGATCAAGGTCCAAATGCGATTGTGTGGTTAACCAGGAGAGACAGACAGGGCATTAAATAAATCTACAGAAACGCTTTAAAAGCAGCAAAGAAGCAAATCATTCATGTCCATTTTCAGGTTGATTAAGTGACTAAAATAAGAAAATCTATTTATATGCTGAGTCTGAATTCATAAATATTTTGATGCCCATTAGAGAAAACATTTTAACACAATTTCTGAAAATGAGAAGGTTTTTTATTTTTTAAACAATGTGATTTTTCTGTAAAAGAGGGTTTTAGCTCAGCAGTGCTGGCAGGTGGCAGCATATTGGAGGATCTCTGAAATTTTGTAAATTCCGCCTTTTTTGGATATAAACAAAATTCTTAAGGACAATATCCTCTAATTCTGCTGTAAAGCTGAACGTTTTATTTATTTTTCTGTTTTTTTTAACTCTGAATGATTTTAATTTCCAGTCCAAGAATGAATGATGTTCTGCAGAAATATTAAAATGATTCTGCATCATAGATGCACGGGAGGCTGAATACATGGAGCTGGTGAACGAACCACTTTCTGGCATTGTGTAGAAATAGACTTCTTATCCTGAACGTGAACAAACAACGTAGGTTAAAGTTTTTTCAAAAGTGTTTTCAATCAGAGGTTTTCAGGAGGGACATCTACAGCTATTATCATCGACAAGAGGTTAGAAAACACCCAATGAGTTACTTCAATTTGTAATTTTCCTTTTGGATCAATTAATTTTTTTTTCATTATAATAAAATGTTTTTTTCAACTGCCTACTTAAAAGCAGAGGGACCAGCCAACCAGGTGACAGAAAGCTGGATTTGATCAGACTAGATTAGCATTTAAGGAAAAGTTCAG
>NW_015150816.1:318351-320079 GCF_000732505.1 Cyprinodon variegatus
GGATCGCCAACTTGAAGAGGGAGGATCTGTCATCGAACTTCTGGCCAGAGAAAAAACCCGTAATATGTAGCCAACATTTGGAAGAAGAATGTTTTCAAGATGACTTGGATAATAGCACATTGTAACAAACACCAGATACAGCACTAGGACTTGATCAACAGCCGATACCGCACCGTGACGTCACTAACTAGTAGGTGGCAGTAGTGTTCTTTGACAAACATGGATGCCTCCAGTAAAGCACTTTGACATGAAAATTACTCTGAATTGAAAACAGTAATAATTTATGGAACAGTATTTAATCATTTCATACTTAAAGTACTTTCCAGGAGTTTAAATTCTAAATATGACCAAACTTTTCATTAATTACCAGTCATCGACTTTATACAATTAGAGTAACAGTCCAACGATTTCTTTAAGATTTCACTACGAACTTCAGAGTTCTTTATCCCAACATGTAAAGTTTATCCAGTATTATTTCCTGCTTATATCCACTATGATTAATTGTTTTAGCAAAACTGAAATAAAAAATGCATCCCAGTGGTTTTAACAGGATCTAATTGTTCTAGGGTAAGTTTGCTTCTTGATTTCTGTCTGATAAAAATAGTTGAGCTGTGGATCCACATCCTTTAAAGTTAGTAGTTACCAGTGATTCAGCATGACTTTATTCTCTGGTTTCTTTAATGTATGAACCAGATTCCTGATTAAAAGTCTAAGTAGTTAAATATGTTCCCTAAAACAGCTGTTTAACCTCTAATCAGTCATAAAGTTACAGTTTCGCTGATTGTTTATTTCCAAATTTAGGCAAATTAAAATCATTTTCTCACAGATTTCTTATATTTGAAATTATATATTTAAAAGGGTATTCTGTAAAACAGCGAAGAAGCAGATTTAATAATCCTAAGATTAATTTTAGAAACAATGTTTTTGGTTTTCTAAGCTGGATCCAGTGAGAAACACCAGATAAGTGCCTGGAGGAAAGGCCTGCGGAGGATCTGGAGCAATCAGGATGTTCTTTCTGAATCACTCCACCACTAAGATGGGTGACTGAACTGCCAGTAATTCAGACCCTATGTTGTCTTTAGAGACTGTGGTCAACATTTAAACTGGAGCATGAGACAAAACTGGCTCCTTCCCCTCACACAGCTTTAGTTGATTCAGTCCTTCAGCTTTAAAGACATGAGACATTTTTTATATGTGCAGCAATGTGAAAAGCAGCAGATTTTTTCATTCATAATATTCTATTTACCTAAAACTTTTCTCTCTACAAACATGCAGATTAAAATACGTCAGATTGTTGGGGAAACAAAAAATCCCTAAATCAGCTGTTTGGTTTAGTTTCCTTTAAAGGTATAAATGCCAATCTTATTTTTCAGATGGATCATCTAAATAAGTGTTTCTAGTAATTGTCAGTCATTCTGTTGACATGTTTACGTAAGGCCGTCCATCTTTTTCTACTCAGGCCCACTTTCAGGTGTAAATATCTGGGGTGAGCTACAGTTTCAGACAGTCATTGAAGCTCACCTTTCTCACCACGGTCTGTTGAAAATAGCCGAGGGTCATAAGAGAAAAAGAGTCCAAGAAGTGTAGGAGAAGCAAAGAAAGGCTTCCAAAGAGGCAAATATATACCAGAATGCTTTGTGCAGAAAGCTCTACTTGCAAAGCATTATGGGATTTGCTGTTACAGTGGCCTAGCCTCGTGAGACCATCCTGATATCGCGAGCTTTCAAG
>NW_015150816.1:320564-326340 GCF_000732505.1 Cyprinodon variegatus
AGCAGGTACAGGGTTGTGCATGTGCACGTTTCTCTAAAATGGAGAGGGCGGGTCTTTTCAAAAATTCTCAAAAATCCTCCACAATGGCTTCAATTTAATGTATTCATGTGTTTTATATTCACAAACTTTGCTGTAGGATGAAGCTGCATTAAATAAAATAAAAAAGTCTGCTTATATAACAATAAAGTATGTTTATTTATTCTTCAACCAAAAAAAGCTGCAAGTAGAGAAGTTGGCATTAAAGAATCAGAACACAGATCAGTTTCCTAAAATATCAGCTGTTTTTTTTTCCCCCCCATCCTCTTAATGATCTCTTCACACGGTGCTTTACAACAGTCTGGTTTCACATGCAGCATTCATGCATCCTGGGATCTATAGAATGAAGCACATCTAACAGAGAGATCACTATTCACAGAGGATTTGGCTCCACAAACAAACATCACAGTATAAAAAAGGCAACACCGTCAACAGAGTCTGGTGGTTATATGATACAGTAGGATCGCATCAGCATCTTTGACATCTCCAAACCAAACAACCCGTCGTCCTGCAGAGACTTGGACGTGAACAAGTGGGCAGTTTTTAGTCCAGATTCATTCCTGTGGTCCCGGCGGCTTTCAATCTGACTCAACAACAGGTTTGTTTGTGTTCTTCTGCAAAGATTCAAATATAATTGGTTCAATTTCTCTTTAAATAAGTCCTTAAATCAAGGAGATGAGAGACTTTGCCAATGAAACAAGACAATTAACATATAAAATAAGCAAAAACAACAATTCGATTGCCTTATTACGAGTATATATTATCTAATTATACTATTTATAGAGTAAAAATACTAAATCAATTGGCAGATCATCTTATTTATCCACTCAAATTACACTTAATTGAAGAAATATTGCCTTTATTCTAAATCGTTTTTGCAGTGTATTTCCCACGATTTCTTAAGAAAACTCACCATGGAATAAGATGATTTATGTTTGGAATGTGGAAAAACAAAAACACAGCATACATTTCTAAATTCAAGTGTATCAGATCCATTTGTCTGAATAAAAGGGCAAAATTACTAATTCGGTTGGCAGATTATCTGATTTATCCACTCAGAGGAAGGGCAAATACATTTAATTTAGGAAAATCTAGATCGGTGTTTGCAGTGTGTTTGCAGTGTGTGACAATTAAATATGTTCCATCATGGCGACAGGGAAGGTTTCGCTATAATAGCTTATTCTACGTGTTTGATTGTGTATAAACAGATTATTGAAGATATGGCAATCATCCCTCACTTGTTCCTCTAACTGAGTTTAACTGGTGACGCTTTTTGCAGCTGTGTTTGAACTATACTGTTATATTATCAGGTTCATCATGATATCCAGGAGGCGTCTTATCGCCAGCATCCCCCAAAAAATAACATTGACATTAACCATGTAGCTCTCTAGCAAACAGGAAACAGCAGATTTTCATTCTATTCAGAACAGGAAATAGATTTCTTAAGCTGGTTTAATGTTGCTTTTCAATAGTTTCCATCACTTAAATTCTTTTAATCTTTATTGTCCATGGGGAACATTTAAGTGCAAACAGCTGAACAGGCAGAACAAGCTAAAAGGTGAGAACCAGTGTTGCCAACTCCTCTGTAAGGAAAGTAGCCATTGGCTGTGCTGTAAGTCTCTAGAAGTCGCTGAATGACGTCATTGCCTAATTTGCATAATATATACTTTTTCTTTTCCCCTTGTGGTCCACTAAGGAGCATAAAAATCATGGTAAAACATCAACATTTTGAACCATACATATTTTTACATTACATTAACATTAACAATCTAAATGGAACAAAAAAAGGCTACAAAGAATCTATGACAATGTGAGCAAATAATGGTAATTATTGTTATTTTCTTAAACTAATAAGATTTCCCTCCACACATACAGGCTGTGCTTGATTGCTCACAGAACCAGTGGGTCCTCGTCATGTTGGTCAAGGCTCTCTATGGCGATTCATCAACTGAGGGAGCTGACTTCAGCGTGATCAACCTGCGCCGTCAATCCCGCCACATGCGAGCGGTTCATTTGCGGTCTGGAAGCTGAGGGTAAACATGCTGTGGCTTTGACTGCAGCGCTGAGAGGGACTCCCGCGGAAGCGGGAGAACGGGGTTCGGACGGGGAGGTACACCACAGCAGACACCAGGAAAGTCGCTAGATTTGTCGCTAGTCGCTTTTTTGAAAAAGAGTCGCTGCAGGGGTCTGAAAAGTCGCTAAATATATGAGTTGGCAACACTGGTGAGAACTAATTTTCAAACTAGAGTCTCATCTAAATTACATCAGTGTATCGTCCATGTTGAAAATGGGATTATTGTTAAAGGAAAAGTCCAGTCAGCAAGAAATAACCATTATTTATACCTAAAATTAATATGTTTGCGGTGATTTAATTAATTTAGAATTAATCAGTAAAAAAGTAAAAAGAATATATTTCATCGTTATCACAGAGTCTGGGAGCGGCCATTTTTGCCCAAATATAGTAACCCCTCCCTCCTGCCATCTTCCAGCAGTGACGTCACGGTAAGCCTAGCGCCATTCTCCCCGCTTTACAAGCTAAATCAATGGGAACTACTAGACACATCTGCAATCAACAACAATTATTGAAGATTTCCAGAGGACTTCACCATTGAAATTCACCAGAGCTATAGTGAAACTGACAATGCCCACGTGCATGGCAGCTGAATGCTGGAATACATCGGGTAAAAGTGAAAATCTAGTTATTCCACCTTTCTGATTCCTGATCCTCCACGGACGGGTTGGTCGTTGGATCGCCAACTTGAAGAGGGAGGATTTGCCATCGAACTTCTGGCCAGAGAAAAAACCCGTAATATGTAGCCAACATTTGGAAGAAGAATGTTTTCAAGATGACTTGGATAATAGCGCGTTGTGACAAACACCAGATACAGCACTGGGACTTGATCAACAGCCGATACCGCACCGTGACGTCACAAACCAGTAGGTGGCAGTAGTGTTCTTTGACAAACATGCCAAATTCAAATAAATCATTTATTGAACAGTATGCTATAATTTCATACTTAATTCTGTTTTTTTTCTGAAAGTGACCAGACTTTTCCTTCCCCAGTGACCTCCTGGACCCTCCCCCACCCCACCCCACCCTTCAGATTGTTGAAACTAGAAGCTCACAGCTGTATGAAGATCTGATGACAAAATATTGGAGAAATTATCATTGTCTGATGATTTATTTACAACAAATAAAGTGAAGACTTCCCTCTATAAAATCTTTTTTATGCTTTTTCATCACATCTGAATGTTTCAGACCATCAAAATTATTAAAATCAGACAAAGATCACCTGAGTAAATAATGAAAACTTTATTTCCGCTACAAAAACCTAAAAACTAACTCATTAAAGGACCTACATCATTTGAATCAATAGTTTGGAGCTTTTCACTATAACTTTCTCTTCAGCAGAAATGGGCACAGAGGTTTTTTTTGCTTGATTCATGCATGTCTGAGTAATCCTCATAGGTTCTGCTCTCTGAGCGGCAGCCCCTCCCTGCTCTGAAAAATGAGCATCTATTACCCACCCCTGCAGGAAGCACCTACCTAACTGCACTGCGCCTGCCCAGTAAATATGGAGGATAAAAAGCGCCAAAATTGAATAAAAAAATACAGCATTAAATAAATAATTAAATGTGTCAATAATTAATAAAATGTGGAATTAAATAAATAAATGTGTCATTCCTTAATTAAAACCACGTCACTAATATAAAGTGCCACAATTAAATAAATACAGCGATAAACAATTAAATGTGTAATTCATTAAATAAGGAATTAAATATATAAATGTGTCATTAATTTAATAAAATACGTCTTCATTTTATTAAAAAAATATATATAATTATTTCAGTGTTCATTTAATTATTTCATGGTCCTGTGTCGCAGTGCATCGAAACCATTAAAAGAATCTGTCAAACTCACCCATCAAAGTTAGGATTGATTGGTCACCCTGCACATTAAGGCGAAGCAAATCAATTACAGAGACTCGATTCGCGTTAACCCCGCCCCCTAACTTTGATTTATATATTTAATTCCTTATTTATTTAATGAATTACACATTTAATTAATTGTTTATCGCTGTATTTATTTATTTAATTGTGGCACTTTATATTAGTGACGTGGTTTTAATTAATAAATGACACATTTATTTATTTATTTAATTCCACATTTAATTAATTATTGACACATTTAATTATTTATTTAATGCTGTATTTATTTATTTAATTTTGGCACTTTTTATCCTCCATAAGTAAACACCTGCCCACTTTCTGTGATCAGCTCTAATGTGAGGGACACAATCGTTTATGCTCCAAGTTAAGACTAAGAGGCTCCTTTGGATTCTAATCTGCACAGTGACAGCAACTGCTGGTGTTGTGATGTCTTTCTAAAAAGTCCCAGACCGTTTAGGACTCGTTAAGGAAATCCAAATTGAAAAAATTGGCATCATATCATAAAAAAAGCGAAGTACACCCAGACATGAAGATGCAGCAATGCAAGAGTATCTCTTTTGCTTTGGAAGGAAACAAACAACTAATATTTTATGACAAGTCAGCACTCTATAGCAGTGTTTACCCAACTTTTTTGACTTGTGTACTCCTTTGGGCATTTCGTCTTACCGTGAGTTTCCCTCCAAAATAATTGATGATTGTCCAAAAGTGGAAGGTAACTAACTATACAAATTATTTAACTTAATCTTTTAATATGAGCATTTGGTTCTGATGCCTTTTATAATTTCCACCTCAAATAAAAAAACAACACAATTATGTTGCCAGGAAGTTAGTAAGGAATAAAAATAAATACAAAATAAAATCCTATTATAAACCTGTATTTAAAAAATTGAACCTCTGTTTAACTCCCTTATAATTATATTTAAACTTCATGAATTGGGAACAAATAACAGAACAAAAATTATAATCAGACTGACTGATTTAATTTAACTTTCTTTTCATAAAGACACTTGAGCTGCTTTGATGAGCTCAGATACCTTTGGTGTGAAAAAACAGCTGATCTCAGGCTGAAACATATAACTCAAACATATAAGAAAAGCTAACTTTTTGGTTGATTAAAACTTGTTTAATTTTTTAATTGAGTCCTCACAAAGTTAAACCGATTCCAGCCCTTTTTTATTTTACTACATAAACAAAATGTACCCCTTGCAATGCACTGGTGTACCACTAGGAGTATGCGTTACCCCCTGTAAGATGTCACTGCACTATAGAACTGAAGGAAATATTTTAGCGCTACAGTACATCTGCCTTTAGGTGATTTTGGTGTTTGGTTTTATTAGAGCCACATTAGAGGCTTTTCCAGCAAGAATGACCTGTTTCAGATTCTTCCTTTCCAACATGATCGGGTTGTTTAGAGTAGAATTCCTGGTTTAATCTGGTCCTTCAGGTCCACACTTTGCCAATTCATCCAGCGTATGCCTGACGCCCCAGAATCTTTTAAAACGCTAGCATACGCTGTACTTTCGATGTATTTTTTCCAATTTGGGCCGTATATATAGCGTATTCATAACGAGTCCAGAACTTATGTCCAACAGCAGGCTAACTTTTGAATAACGCACAGCAGCATGAAATGTCACAAGCCAGTGTCCTGAGGGGGGCAGCAATGCGCCCGGAGCTTCGCAGTAGCGGTATTAAGCTAGCTGCTGTTTCCCGCCCGCCCAAAAATAAAAAAAGGAAAGAGAAGGAAAGAAAGAAGGTTTGCTTTTGCAGCAGATTCATGTCTGCTAGGACG
>NW_015150816.1:327163-329662 GCF_000732505.1 Cyprinodon variegatus
GTGGCGCTGCAGCCCATTGGATGCTGTTGAGCTCTTCTGGGTCCTCCTGGAGGAATTGCTGATGAACGGCTCTCCAGGGAAGTTTTAACGCTATTTTCTCTTTTTGAAGACCACCTCTCCCTCTTTTCTGTGGTTTCCCTGGGTAATCCTTGTAAAGCTAAGCTTGGCTTTTTAATAATGTGCTTGATCACATTTAATTCATCTAATGAAGGGGTGATTAATATTTACTTTGTGTTCAAGGCTTTTGGTCTTAATATATTAAATCATATTATCTTCTGTATTTACTTAGATTATCTTTGTCTGGTATTTTCTTTGCTCAAATAATGTTTTTTTCATGATTTAAACATTCATTGCAATAAAGCTGATTCTTTGAGTTCCTTTAAATAAAATAAAAAATTATTCTGTTTCACTTTTGTTTTATAGAAACCTTGCAGACAAGTTCTTAATTCCACTGATCTGGTTTTTATTAAACTAAATTTATTTTAAACTTCTTCTACATCAACTAATACTAACAAAGAAATACATCAAACACAGAAGGAAAGAATAAAATAAAACTTTTCCCTTAAGGTTCTAGGTGCATTAGATGATGGCGCAAAGCTTGAGCCAATCTCCAGGGTGGAAAAACAACTGTTCCAGAAGATGTACTGGTTCAGATTTGCAAAGATTTTAAAGCTCTTTTAAATTCAAAATGATTCTGTTTGGGTGTCGGTGACAAAGAAATCTTTAAAGCTTGAAGACGTTCCAGATGTACGCACATCCAAGGTTGAAAAAAGCGTCTGTAATATTTACAAAAGCTGCAACGGGACAAGAAAAGGTCGTCCCGGTTGTGATGGTGCAGCTCTAGAGCCGAGTGCAGTTGGTGAAACTGTCGGACATGATGATGTTCTTGTAGAAGTTGTCGGTGCGTGTGGAGCAGTAATCTTTCACCTTGTCAATCATCTGGCTGACAGGGAGGATGGAGGATGAGGAGGAGCAGGAGTTTGGCTCCACCTCTGAGGAGGAAGAGGACGAGGAGACGCACTTCGGGCTGGACTGGTTTGAGGAACGTTTGTCTGCAGGAAGAGTAAAGAACACGACGGTGTTAAAACCACAACATCAAACCAGAGCATCGACAATCTCAATGCTTTAGGGAAACCCCTCAAATTAAACCTCCGTGTTTGAATCTCAGTTTCAAATGCGGTGTGAAGAAATTTAACGCTTTTAATTCAGACAATATGTTACAGCACAGTAAAATAAAACATGGGTTTAAGTTTCCGCTTAATGTGCTCCACATCTTTTAAAAACACCAGAACACGGACAGTAAAGAAAGAACAGGAATGTGACTGAGGTCAGGAAGTCCAACAGAAACAGAACATATGAACACATGTGGAAAGATGTGCAATGATGTTGTCCACCACCCATGCAGACTTTCCAGCAGGAAATAACGTCCCCAAAGGATCTGAAATCACTTTGTTATTCTAGAAGGTATGAATGACCTTAAATGGAATCAGAATTAGTCTCATTTAAGGGTCCTCAGAAAGTTTGTTTTTCCTTTTTACTGTCTACGAACCGCTCTTGGGCACTGGAGCTTAGGTGTTGCCTTCCAACTGAGAGCTGACTTCCCTCTAAAGCTCAGTAAGGGATTGTGAAGGTAGAATGTCTGCCGCCATCTTGGTAGGAAGTTCTATCACTCCTGATAATGCAAATGTGAAATACCTAAACCCATCTGAGACCAATCTTTCAATGATATCACATTCACTTGGTAATCCATCCATCATCTGTCATATAACCAACCACACTCTTCAGTAGGGGTGTAAATCACACCCATCATGGCGATTCGATTCAGTATCGATTTCCTGACCCAACAATTCGATTATTTTCGATACTTAATAATACACCACGATACGATTTGATTTGATTAATTGGTTCTTTTTCTTTTTTTTTTTTTACACCTTACAGGGCTAGAAAATGTTTAAATTTGAAATAAATCAATGAAAGCTGTAATATCGTTATGCATTTTTTTTTTTAGAAACAACAGCAAACAGCAGAAGTAGAAAAGTTGCATCAAAAAATACTGCAATAAATCAGTGCAATGAGTCCCCGCCCCCTCCACAGACGCTCCGCTGCACCTCTCCCAAATTGTAGCTGACCGCAAACACTGCCGCAGACAGGAGGTCGGCTTGTTTTGTTTTTATGACCGAAATTGTGGAAAACAACTCATGAAGTTTGACCCACTAGAAGAGCGAGGTGTGCGAGAACGCTGGGACCCTTTTTCCACCTGGATCTCCGCTCTTTTTGGCCCTCATGTCCCTCCGTCGTCGGACTTAACTCGCCCCCACTTCCTCCCCGCCTTGGCCGTATCTAGACCCACAGCGTGTAGCACAGACCACGCTTTAATATTGAGCATAAATCAAAAATGTCTGCGTCAAGCTCACTGCAACACACTGCTGTAAGAGTATAACCAGGAAGCAAGGCAGAAGGGCAAAATAGGTTTAGCGCCACCGCAGCACAGGAGGGAGA
>NW_015150816.1:331007-336189 GCF_000732505.1 Cyprinodon variegatus
CTATGTATGCTTCCAAAAAAAAAAATAAAACACCATCCTCCTCCTTTTTTTTTTTTACAACAAGACTAATGATTATACGTCAAGTTACAACTGCTGTAGCTGAATGACACCTCTGCCAAGGCCTGAGGGGGTCTTTGACCGAGACAAAGCAAAGAAGGGTGGCAGTAACCCTGCCACACAAAACAACCCAACAAAAAAGAACCGAATCAAGAAAAGCAAGCCTGTGTCATGTCAAAGGTTGACAACAGCAGCAACATTAATATTTGCTTTTCATTTTCCAGTTTCCAGCATGAACCAAGACATGTGGGGGATACAGAGCCAGGGTTGTTTCTCAGACACTGAGGAGAGGATGGGAAACAGAAGATGGGTGTGCATTATCAACATGGAGTGCCAGAGTAATAATTTCACTCTGCAGCAAAGGTTTGATCGATTTGCCAATAAAAACACATGGGAAATGTTTTAAAACAGACTCTTTAATTCTTGTGAAAACCAGAAGAGCTTAATTTGGAACTAAAGGAAGGTTCTCAGCTTCACGTGAAGAAGCTCGGATGACGAGTCAATTTATAAAACAATCTGTTTAACAGATTGTTTTATTTTTGCCCCTCAAATGCATACATTTGTTCAAAATAAATCAAAACAGTTCCACAATCAGTTCTGAGTCGATTCAAAATAAAAGAAAGGCTTGTGGCGATTTCCTGTGCAGCCAACACAGATTATTTACTGCAGCTGTAGTGCATTGAGCTTGACCAAGGTGGCACAGGAGTTTAAAAATCTGGACTTTTAGAGGGTATGTCCCACATCAACCAATCAGAGACTCATTTTGTTCTCCAGCTGAAATAAAAAGCTTGAAGTTAATCTCATGGTATGAGATTTGTGTACCGACGGAAATTATCAGGTCATCAAACCAGCCACGGGGGAGACGAAAACCAGGGGTGGAAAATAATGAATTACATTTACTCACGTTACTGTAATTGAGTACTTTTTATGAGTATTTTGTAATTTTCTGAGTTTTTGAAATATGTAATTTTTACTTTTACTTGAGTAAATTTTAACCTAAGTAGTTTTACTTTGCTACATTCAAAACCCCCTCACGTTACTGAGTAAAAAAAAAAAAAAAAACTGATTGTGACAAAATAAAATGTGGCCCTGCCTTGCATTTATCCTTTGTATTGTCTCATAATCCAGTGCTGCGCTTCGGAAGATGGCAGTTGCTAATCACAACTTAGGGAGTATGGATGAGGAAAGGCCTGAAGAGGAAACATATTCTGATGACGAAAGCCAGAAAAACCCTTTGGCCATATTTGGAAGGATTATTTGTTTTCAAATGCACAAAAGGGAACAATGTGATAATGCAGTGCAACATGTGCCTGCCCAGCAGAACGGAGCTTTCGGCTTTTAAAACATCAACATCCAATTTACGGGAAAAATGTGGCGGTAAGTTAGTTATCATGGTGTCTGTTGGACAGTAGGATTGAAAATTGTTTGCACTTTATGGTTCAGGTTGTGACTGTCGTTGTGCTGTGAGGAAGTATGTTCTTTAGCCCAGCTGGTCTTTTGCAAGTGTGGATTTCCACTGAAATATGCCTTGAAATCGATTAAAACACCTTGTGCTCAATTCGATTCATGACTCATCTAGGGCTGCAACAACGAATCGATAAAATCGATAAAAATCGACTTTTAAAAGCGTTGGCAACGAATTTCATCATTGATTAGTTGTGTCGCGCGATTAATGCGTCATCCGCCGCCGCCGTCATCACTGCCACTTGACTGAAACGGGGGAAGAAAAAAAATTATGGCAGAACGAGCCAGCGCTGCAGGTGCGTGTTGCCAATTCAGCGACTTTGTCGCTATATTTAGCGACTTTTCAGACTTCTCCAGTGACTATTTTTTTTTAAAAAGCGACTAGCGACAAATCTGGTGACTTTTTACGGTGTCACTGGCGGCTTTTGGAGACTCTTATGTGAAAGCATGTATCGTTCCTACTCTTGTCCTGCAGCAGCAGCTGCTGCCTTTGGGCGCCTCCCCCATCCCAACCCTGTTCTCCCGCAGGAGTCCCTCTCAGAGCTGCAGTCAGAGCCGCAGGATGTTTACCCTCAGCGTCTAGACTGCAAATGAAGTGCGCATGCGCCAGGAATGACGGCGCAAATTGATCACAATAATTAAAATAGCCTTTATAAATAAATTAAATTGCAAATTATGAGGGCAAGGCTTTTAAAGTTTAAATCTTCTGGCAAAGATAAAGTAAAGAAGATCCTGCAATTTATGGAAGTAAAGCAGAATAAAATCCAGCAAGATCAGTAATATATCAATTAATTATCTGCCACATTCCCATGTAAATATCTGTCTTTGGAGGATGTGTTTTTTAGCACCCCTAGTTCTCTCATTTTTATTCCAAATACAATTTATAATTTGAATCACAGGGCTATTTTTATCTCTATGGTTCAGTATTTTCTCAAGTAGCAACTTTAACTGCTATACTTTCCTGTCTTAAAAGGCAGAACTCTTCTAGTCTAAAAAAACTCATTTGTTGAAATGGGGGGGCCTATTGTTTGAACCCCTTAGGGGCTTTAAAAACAAAAATGTCTTTTTTTGCACCTTATGAAACAAAGTAGCCTATATTTTGTGGATGTACAGCTACATTTCTCATGTAAGTTTGCGTAGTTTTAACACAAACATTTATTTTTCATATTGCATCAGGACAGTTAATGAGCAACCTGTACTTGTGTGCTTGTTTGTTCTGTCTAAAATGTTTATTTTGGAATAAAGAGGTTAATATAAAAAATATTTTTGTCCGATTCATCGATTAATCGAAAAAATAATCGGCCGATTCATCAATTTTTAAAATAACCGTTAGTTGCAGCCCTAGACTCATCCTTTTTTTGCATTAAATAACTCAAAGTAACTAAGTAACTTTTACTCAAATTACATATTAAAGGAAGTCATTTTGTACTTTTACTTGAGTAAATTTTGAGATGGGTAATTTTACTGAGTAGAATTTAGGCAAAGTAAAGATACTTTTACTCAATTACAATTTTTTAGTACTCTTTCCACCTCTGACGAAAACAAAGCTGAAAGCAGCAACTCGAGATAATGGTGAGAGACCAGTAAAATAATCCCACCTGTTGAGCCTTCTGTACTATTATGGGTTTGTTAGTTTGGGTGTTTGCTGTTGAGTGTTATATAGTTCCTGTGGTCTAAAACCATCTCATGCATCATGTGGGAATCCATGAAGCCAATCAAGATGTTTTGGTTGGATAAGTGCATAAATAGGAGATCGGGTGCCAAAGTAAACACAATCATTGGTTCAGTGTCAGCTGAAAGCTCTAAACATTCTCCATCTGTTTGTTGGACATGTCAGCCTGAATTCTGAACTTATGCAAATAGCGCTAAGTAGATGCATACTGGAGCAACACCAGCTCCCATTAGAGGTTTACATTTCTTGGATGTTTGCTGTACAACAGGTGCCAAAGCAGTCATTCTCAAGCTATACGTCTGAGGCCAAATCAAGCACATTTTGTGCTTGCTGGACCTCCTGCACTGTCAGCATGATACGGTGATGCAGGCAGGAATTTAGTCTACATCAGAATCATGCTGTGCAATAAAAAGCTTTACTGGAAAAACAGAAAAACTCCTGTAATACTTTTAAACGAGGCCCTTTCTATTTGCCTTAGAAGTCAGATCGACAACTAATGTTACACCATTTTTATTTAAGTGTTCAAATGAGAAAATCAGTAGCAGTGTTTATTTTATTAGTATAAAATCTCAATTATAAATGAGAAATTCCAGATGCTGAGAAACATTCACCTTTCCAGGAAGGAAGGAAGAGAAAAGCTTTCAACGAGCTACAATTTGCATGGACTCCAAAATTGGACAACAGCAGGTCAAACAAATGTGGATTGGTCCAGTGGGTCTGTGGGCGGGTCCAGTTGGTCATAACCTTATAAAAAACATGAGGCAGGAATTCGTGCTGCCTTGTGTCACCTGGGATTTTCTTTTTTTCATATTTCGAGCCTTTTTAAAAGCATTTTGGAGATTACTCTCTATCAAGTCAATCCCTCTGGTCACCCCTCGTCCTTGTATTGAATTCTTTTTTTTCCTAAAAGGCAGATGATTCTTCTTAATAAGTAGCACAAACTTTTTCCTACATTTACTTTCCATCAGAGCATGTGAACGGAGTGGAGCGCCGCGCAATTCCCGTCCAGGAGGACATTCGCTCATTCGCCCCGCCGCTCAAAGTTGCGCCCTGACACTCAAAATCTGCTCCAGGCTCACCTTAATCTTCCTACTGCTATGGTGAAATCGCTCCACACTCTTTCCCTCTTTCTCCACAACCATTATTGAGCATTTTTCCTTTGGATAAACTTTACATGCACAAGTGCACTTTCACAAACAACTAAAGCTGCTTGGTTCCAGGTACTCAGAGATTCGCTTCCATACAGAAAGCCCATATTCTGATCTTCAGGTAACACAGAGTACATGTCAGATTAAATAATATTACTTCAGCGATAGTATATCTAGTTGCTACTTTATTGTATGTCTCGTACCATGTCTTTTGGTTGTGCTGTTCTTTTTATATCTCTTTGCAGGTGATGAGACTGAAAATGTTTTATCGTTATCTCTCTTTTATCTCCTCTTTGTTTCATCTTTTCTCCTTTTTTTCCTCTTCTGTTCTACTTACATTGCAGCGTCCATATAATCTGTAAAACTCCCTGCATAATTATAATAAAGCAATTTATATGCATGAATCAAGCGGAACACTATGGCGATAGCCGTACTGCTCTACTTGTGAAAGTAAAATCTCTTGGGCTCTTTTTGGCATCAAGACAATTATTCTTATTGCCACATCGCCAGACAGGACACTGTAAAAAAAGAAAAAAAGAAAAAGAAATTGCTCCACACTCGCTCAAATTTTCAGAAGAAGGCATTTTCTGACATTTTTCCTTCATGTAATGATGCCAGGGCCCTGAGACACACGGTGTGTGATTTAATGATGTGACCGATACATGTGTATTGTCTTATTTAACTGGCTGTTAAATCATCGCCCATTCCCAGCTGTGAACATAACACCTTGTGCCATTCATGTTGCCACACGTTTCCAATTAAATTATGAATAATTAAAAAAAATATCACACTTATCAAATAAATGTTATTTTACAAATTTTATAATCCAACATTTTTAGTT
>NW_015150816.1:336927-338622 GCF_000732505.1 Cyprinodon variegatus
TTTCATTGATATATATACAAAAATGAATATTAGGAACTATATTTATCAAACATTATACTGGGCAAGTAAAAATTGTTTCTGGGCAAATGAAATGTGGGCAAGTGGTAAAAATCCTTAACATCAACCCCTGAAGTAGAAAAAATAATAATCTTAATATTCAATATTTTGACAACCCTATAATATTCTGTTATCTTTGACATATAATATTGTATAATGCACCATGTGAGTAAAAGCTGGTTTCATGAACAGGAGGATAAGCTCACTAACCTTCAGTAAAATCCGCTGTCAGCAAACAAATGTATAAAAATGACGGATCCCAACCCAGTATTGGGAAGAGACACACTATTTAATTTTGATTGCAACCATTAAAGCTGCAGCAACAAATTTGCAGCATATTTTTTTTACATGCTGTATTGTTCTAGTGTTGAATTAGTTGGTTGTTTGAAGAAACTTTATTGGAAAAATTGCTTAATTTTGGTTTCCGCTTGGGGAAAAAGAAAATTTATCCAAATACATACATCTGCATGTGCTTTTAATCGGACCCTTCTAAGAGATCAGAACTGTCTCTGCCTCTTGCTTCAAATGTAACAAACTGCATGAAGAAAGTTAACCTGGACATGGTTGTGTTTTATTGTCGTATCGGCCAGGAGGCTGACATAAGACCATTGAACAGAAATCATAGAGGCTAAAAAAGCTTGATTAAAATTGTACAAAGAAAAACAAGCAGTGCTCTGTGTCCCACGACTGCAGATCTGTAAGCCTTCTGGAGACGTTTTCACTACCAACGCTGCCAAAAAAATGACAGAGGCGGCAATTGGAAAGTTTCTCTGGTCATTCTTGGAAGTTAATCAGGTGTTACTTCCAAAAGTGTTGAGCATGACTCCAATGTGGTTTATGAGGTTTAATATGTGGACCTCTGCGAAGTGGCTGACCGTTGAACTCCGTAGTGCTTTCACTGTCACTCCCATCCATCTGGAAACGGTAACAGGCCTCGCTTCATGTAGGATGCATAGATCAGCCAACAGATCTATATTTTACAACTCTAGCAGAACTGTATGAGTCACTCTGTTATCACTGAATCTTAATGTATAAAGCAGCAGACATTTATTAGCTATTGTGATATGTTATCCCTGAGGTCCTATAATGAGTAAACAGCTAGCTAAGTTGGCTAAAAGGGAAAACCTCCCACCAGTATCACAGACTGATTCAACCTCATCCACCTTTACAACCTAAGACTCCTCATTTAAACACTCAAACTACATCTTAGGGATTCTAACTGGTGATATAAAGTCCTACAGTGTTACCAATTAAAAATTTCCCCACTTTCCTTGATGGGCCCTTGGCTGGTCTCTCAATTCCCTTTTAAACATCAATATTTGTACTAAAATATTTTGTCATGATTTGTGGACATATCTAAAGAGACCCATCTTCTCCTGGTCAGACCCTCTAATTCAGTGAAAGGGTGGAGCAAGAGTAGCCTAGTAAACTAGCCCCACCCGCCAGCGGCCAAAATAATTTGGGCTAGCCTCAATCAATGCCCCAGGCCCTTAACCTGACTCCGCCAGATGGATTTGCTCCGCATATCCATCTGGAAACCTTCCGTTGAAGTAATTTTGGGAAGGGGAGAAAATACTGGTTAGCTGAGTGGCAGATGTTGGTGATAGACGGGCCAAATAAACCAATCAGATCAACGAA
>NW_015150816.1:340247-342524 GCF_000732505.1 Cyprinodon variegatus
GCCTGGCTTGTGGTTGTGTTTTCGTCGTCGCTCTGTTAGTACGTCATATGCTTCGTTGATCTGATTGGTTTATTTGGCCCGTCTATCACCAACATATGCCAATCAGCTAACCAGTAATTCCGCCCCTTCCCACAATTACTTCAGCGGAAGGTTTCCAGATGGATATGCGGAGCAAATCCATCTGGCGGGGTCAGGTTACAGATAAAGCGCTTTAGGTAAGCCCAGTAAGGGCCAGAAAACACCAAATCCAATTTTGTGTCCAATCTGACAGAAAATCGTATTGGACGAGGCGGTCGTGGCGTTTAGCACTTAATGAAGGTCAATAAGGATGATCACACCCGACATGATTTTACGCAAGGGGGCTGCATAGCTCCGATTGAGATCGAGCCCAGGTGTGTTTTAGTCGGACTACGCAGCAATTCAGTGGCAATTTCATGGGTCTGACAGGAAGAGAGACGTGGTTACAAAGTAAAACACATCTGCCTTGGGGGATAATACAAAATAAAGAGAGCTCAATAAAACAAAACCAGCAGAACTCCTGCCATCCTTTCACACACAAGCCCATACTTGAAAAATGATCTAGAAATAAGTAAAAATCTCTTAAAGTGTATTTACCCTTAATGTGGGAATGTAAATGAGATTATTTGCCAATGGAATGAGTATTTTTACTCTTAAAATAAGATATTTATATAAAATGCAATTGATATAAGACAATGCAATTGTGTTTTTCTTATTTTAAATGTAAATTGTCTTGTTCCATTGGCAAAATGTCTCATTTACCTCCTCAATTCAAGAACAAATACAGTTATTTTAAGAAAAAAATACTTATCTAGATTTTGATTTTTTCCAGTGCACAGACTGAAGAACGTACCAAAAAGCAAATAAGGGTTAAATCATTCACAGAATAGTTATATATTCTGAAAAAAACAACAACAGAAAATGTTTTTTCTCCATAGAAACAGAACTGCTATGTGTCCTAATTAGTGAGGCAGATATTTGACATAATTTAACACTCAGACTTGACTGATGGATTTTTTTATTTTGCTGCTTATTTTCTGGTAGATATTACATCTCTAAATCTTCATCATCTGCACTAACACACTAATATGAGACATTAAATACGAACAAACATCTTTTAAACCATCGTTCTTCATTCTAGTTTCGCTGGATCTAAAAGGCGCTGACTCCGTCTCCATATTCTCCTGGTTCAATCCAAGCGTATATTTGGGGAATGTCTTACATAAACAAGCCTTTCCCAGCCCACCTGGTAATAAAAATGAGATACTAAGACTAGGGTGTTAATCTGTTATTTCTAACAGTTAGATGGTGATACCGTGAAAAGGAAGCCCACCGTGTGGACTGCCAGATCAGCGGCAGGCTGAGCTGGACTCGCTTCCTGTGCTGTCAGAGCCAAACTAAAACCAAAATATGGATCAAATCTCTTCCAGCTGAACAAACGTAGGAATTGTTCTAAGCTGTCAGCAACGAAACCTTCTTCCTTCGTCGTGTCCTGCCAACAACGGGGTTCTGAAAAGGTCACGTGGAGCCAAGTAAACTGTTTTGCAGTTTGTCACATATAGATTACGCCTCTTGCGGATTGAAAGAAAAATTATTCTTTCAATTGAGAAGCCCTCTGAGAAAATTAGATAATGATGGATTTTCTCTGATGAAACTTAATGCAAAGACTTAAAACCATCTGTGCTTGGTTAGAGGCCAGCTGGACCCACATGTGGACACTAATTCCAGGTGTCAGAAATCTGGTATGATGGGGTTTGCAATAAGTAAAAAAATAAATAAATTCAGAGGTTTAAATGGTCCATAACAACAGATGGACATGTTTTAATGGTGCTGCATTAAATCCCACCCAGAGTGGAAATTCCAAATAAACCTGCAGAACACAAGGAGGCTACAAATGGGCTCAAATCCCATAAGAAATAATAATAATCGTATAATTAATGGAGCGGGAGGTATTGAAACAAATTATGGAACAGCCATATTTGGTTATTTTATGGTGTGGGCTTGATGTTCCTCAAAAACCCTAAAATATCTATTCCCATTTCATTTTTTAAATATCTAACAATCCAAATACAGTAACAAACTGGTTTAAAGGAAAAGTCCGGTCAGCAAAGAATGATCAGTCGATCAGTATCTAAACCTAAAACTAATACGTTTGCAGTGATTTAATGAATGTAAAAAATAATTTTCGAAACATGTTTGATAACCGAGTCTGGGAGCGGCCATTTTTGCCCAAATATAGTAACCCCTCCCTCCTGCCAT
>NW_015150816.1:342992-344855 GCF_000732505.1 Cyprinodon variegatus
CTAATTTCATATTTAAAGTACTTTCAGACGTTTGTATTCTGAATCTGACCGGACTTCTCCTTTAACTGTTTTCTTAAGATTTCGGGTTTTTGTTTAAAGTTTTAGTATTAATGTTTGTTTTTTTCTTGTGTTTCATATGCAGAAAACGTTTAGACTGAAATACAGACTCAGTTGCAAAAAGACACTGTGACTCTTTCTTTAAGGGGTTTTCTCTTTTCAACACTTTAACCTTTATGTATATTTATATACATAAACGTAATTATATGTGGACTGTTTGTAACCGACCATTCATTTATCAGAACTCCCATTTTATACCTGCTTTAGTAATCAATGATTTAAAGTAATTTTCTATATTGTTCTTAGTGCCTGTAAGTAAATGTAGTTTTATAAATCCAAGAAACCATATCTAACAGCAAAAGGTCATTTAGCAGTGTTTTGATTTGATTAAGAGGTAATAATATGTCATATTTAACAATATTTCACAAGTCAATTGGTCCAAATAAACAAATGGACAAAATTGTTACTATCCACTGCTTATTGAAAGAAAAATCTGCAATGGTCACAGAAATAACATGAAATTGTCATATGTGATGCCGTATTTTCAGGACTATAAGCCGCTACTTTTTCCCACGCTTTTAACCAAACGACTTGTGAACAGATTTTTCCTAACCACCAGAGGGGGGATTCAAAATAAAAAAATAAAAAATTAAGAAAAAGGGGCTAAATTTCATTTAGCAGAAGAATGTGCTAACAGCAGGCACGATGGAGAACAAATTTCTCAAATATATGCAGAGCTCCCCCTACAGGTATGGTGGGAGACACTTCAGTAGATATCAGCTGCTTATGGCCTATCGTGGCTTACATATGTACGCTTCCCGTTTTTCAAAAAATGTTGTGGCCCCGGCTTATAATGAGGTGCGCTATATAGTCTGGAAAATACGGTAATATATAAAATTCTATGAAAACAATACAATAAATGTGAGAAATAGCTTTTTTTATCCATGCATCGAAAGACAGATCTAAGAAAAGCAAATTTGAGAAAAAGACCTGGACAAAAATTTGTCTCGCTAGAAAGTATTGAAATTATGGTGACCAAAGATAAGTGTTAAATCAAGGTGTGCCCATTAATCAGCATCAGAGGTGTCTACTATCTTTCAATAGATCAGTGTGCCTATATATCAATGTAATGTTCGGTGACATGGTGTGTATCACACTCAACATGGACCAGAGAAGGAGAAAGGAAGAGTTGTTGTAATGAAAATTATAGACAAGCGGCCAGGTAGCTTGATGTTCCTGTGACTGCAGTGTCAGATATTCCGAAGTTTAAGATCTATGGGACAGTAGGCAACCTTCATGGGCGTAGCTGTAGGAGGAAACCTGATACCAAATCAAAAAGACTAATAATAAGACTGTAACAAAAGAGCTTAGAAAAAATTCTAAGGAGATTAAAGGTGAGTTTCAAGCATCGGTGTCAGATCGCACCATCCAACGTTGTTTGAGCCAAAGATGCCTTCAATTGACACGACCAAGTAGGAAAACACTGTAGAAAACAAGTCATAAACAAGCCAGACTGGAATTTACCAAACTACATGTTGACAACCACAACGCTTCTGGAAGAATGCCTTTTGGACAGATGGGATAAAAATATTACGTTTGGCCAAAGATCAGCTCTATGTTCACAAAAGGAAAAGTGTCCCTGCTGTGAAACATGGAGGAGGCTACGTTATGTCCTTGGCCAGCTTTGCTTCACCTGGCACAGGGTGTTTGAATCTCTGCAAGGCCCAATGACATCTCCAGACTATCAAGGAACTGTATAGAGAAATGTGCTGCCCGGTGTCAAGAAGCTTGATCTCAGACCTTAAA
>NW_015150816.1:345827-348782 GCF_000732505.1 Cyprinodon variegatus
ATTTTAAAGTAATTCTGGTAAAGCATGGTTGAAAAAAAATGTCTGGATACCATTTGTCCATTTTAGCTAAATTCCTATTTAATATATACGACACCAGGCTTGGCAAATTTGAACTTTTGCTGCTCGACGCGTCACAGGAACCAATCAGAGAAGCTGATCTGGGAACTGGCAGGGAGACACGATCCGCTCTGCGCATGTGCAGTCAGCTCATTTGCGCATGCGCATCCAGATACACTTTCAGGTATCTGGATGCTCTTCTTTGATTTTATTTTGTTAAAAGTACCTAAATGACATTATCCCTCCCTAAAAATAGTAAATGTACTGAAATAGAATGTGTTAAAGGTTAATAATGTATTTCTTGAGAAAATAAATGCCTTAAAATCCATTTTATCAGTCGTCTCTGCCTGATCTGCACCGGAAATTGGATCCTATGCTAAGTCCCATCTCCAACTTTTTCGGCTTTGGATTTAAATATATATCTAGTGTTTTTGAGTTTTATGTTTTCATTTTGTTTTAACCGTATACCAGGGGTGCCCATCCTTTTTTAAACCAAGATCTACTTTTGAAGTTGATGGCATGCCGAGATCTACCAAGCCAAACACAAGGGATGGGCAGTATTTGTTTTTTATTTGCACAGGTGGAGAATAAACAGTAAGTCCAACAAACGGGGAAATGATCAATTGTGTCAAAAAAATGTTTTACTACTTTTCAAGGCTGCACTTAAAAAAAAAAAGATGAAATTGTCCAGAGAACTGTTCCAAACTAAATTTCTTTTTGTTTTACATTTGTGTAAACAAAATGACAAATAAAATCTAAGATCAGTTAAAAGCAGGAAGAAGGAGAAGGGAAGTCCACTATTTCAGAATGATAAACTTCACTGGGCGTTGGCATTGGCAGAGAAACTGGCAAATGGATAAACATTCAAAAGGAAAACAGATAAATATAGGAAAGTACAAACTATGTGGATGTGAAGATGTAATATGCAGCAGAATGGGTTGTTGACTGTTTCTTTAATTTCGGGCAAAAGTTCCTGTGATGTTATGAGCCGGAAAGCTCTTGAACTCCAATACCCAGCATCCATAGCGTCACGGGTTGGAGACTAGTGCGAGAGGGCAGTTCTGAATGTAGCATGGTACTGAAAGGTTCTGTGGAAGTTTGGAAATAAAAATACAGAACAAGTTTACACGCACAACACAGTTCCAAAACTCTTTCAAAGAATCTGCCACGGCTCAGCCGCCTGACGTCGGCGTGCAGCAACAGATCTGTGGTGACTTGCATCTGCCTCCTCGAGCTGGGCACGGAATAAAAGCCTCTGAAAACTCCCGGCCCGAACAGAGCAAGCGATCTTCATCGCAACGTCCATGACATGCTTCATATTTAAAATACTGCCGCACAGCTGTTGCTGAATGATGCAGCGGTTGATCCAAAAAATCCGGGAAAGTTTCAGACAGCTTGAACAGAGCAACAAATCCAGCAGTGCGCCCAACCATAGATGGAGCCCCATCAGTTGTGATAGATGTTATTATCTCTGCAGATTCCTCTTCGCGCTTTAGAGTCCCTGGTAACCTAGCAACCGTGGCAAACCAAGCCCAGCAATCAGCATGCTTAAAGAAAGGTTCCCTGCATACTTTTTATTTTTAATTTTATTATTATGAAAATAGACGTTGGCTTCTCGTGATAAATGATTTGATTAGTGTTTTTTAAAAAGTTTTTTTGTCATAGCCATAAATAGGTCTACATTGTAAAACTTCTCGCGATCGACTGGTAGATCGCGATGGACTGGTTGGGCACCCCTGCCTTATGCTATATAGCGCGTAATCTAAAGAAAGAAACAACTAAAATGCAGATAAATTTAGTTTAATCATATTTCGCCGGACTCTTCTGAGCTTGTCTGATGATGACGTTTAACGAAGAAAATGTAAAAAGCATAAAAATTATCTCACAAGTCATAAAAAAATTTCTACAGATGTGTATTACCATTCTTTAGTGAGTTAAGGATAGAAATAAGTAGATTTAGTACCATAATTACATTTTTTATAGACACCCGGATGTGTATCTGTTTGCACGGATCGGTTAGTGACACTGCCTCACTAGCACAGATTCTAGCTCTATAGAGCTATGCTACTTAGCTACCGATAAAGTCAGGTGTGTTGGAGCAGCCGGCGCTTGACGACTAGAGTTAGAGTCTACTGAAAAACAAAAAAGTTAAAGGGAAAAAAAAAAACTGCTCTTGATTTGAACTGATGGATGAAACAACATTTTAGGACTAAAGTCTGTTGATTCATCCTTGAAGATGAATCCCATTAGCTTGCGTAATGTGCTGGCAGTCCATGAAACGGTTGGATAAACCATTAGAATAGTGCAGAATTGATGAAGTTTGGGGAGCAGATGTTTCATGTGGCTGCAGCCAATGAGAGACAGATTAATTCAGTCTCAGGAGGGTTGGTTTCATCCTCACATATTTACACTTAATAACGTTTGACATCTTTTACATTTGGTGTTAATTTCACAAAGCAAACCCAAATGATCCGTTACTGACTGATACAAAGCACAGCATTAGGTTATTATTTATTTTTTTAAAAACTACCCAGAAACAGAAAGCACACCACACATGTTAGCTGAGATGCAGAGTGATCGTTTGTTTCTTTAACCTGAGACGCTCTGAGCGGGCGGAGCATCTCAGGTTAGAAACAGTGGGACGTCAGAGCGAGCAGCCAATCACAGCACACTCAGCGGGGGGGGGTTTCCCAAAACGCCTCCAGATTCAGATCTTTTTCATCAAATGAATCAGAAATTTAAGGATTTAATCGTTCAGATTCACTCAGAAACGTTTTGGGAAACCAGAAGCGGATTGCATGACATCAGCTTTACCTCAGCAGGTCGTTTCCTCCAGTTAATGGCTTGATGAGCTTTCTACACACCAGACACAGATACACAAATCATGAGAACATTTAA
>NW_015150816.1:350788-352556 GCF_000732505.1 Cyprinodon variegatus
CTGTTATCAGGTATATCTGATTGTGTACAATAGGATTTTGAACAAAGTTTTTACCATTAAATTATGCAAAAGGTGTCAGACGCAAAACATTTCAGAAACCGTATGTATCAAATATGATACATTTCGCATTACAGGGTTAAAAAGCATTAAATTAGAGTTGCTCATTCCTGTATAAACCCTGGAATGGATGGGATGGGGGTCAAAAAGTAACAAGAAAATTGTTATAAATGAGGATAGTTGAGTGAAAAGACGGTGTGAACTGCGATCAGTAATTATTTGTTAGACTTTTTATTTCTACTCCTTGTATTTTAAAAACAGACTTGTCAGTTTTGTTTCATTTAAACTCTTTTTCATTATGGCCTGTTGATACTTAAAAAAAAACAACAACATTTATTAAATCCAGATAATTAATTTCTTTGTGGTTGGAGTCGGTGCTGCCCCAACTTGTTGTTCACCACATACCAAAATAAATAGTTTTTCAAGATGAAGCAAAGTAAAATTTAACACTGTTACCGTTAGTTATAAAACTAAGAAAATTAAGTATAAGTAAAGCTTTTGTCCTTAACATTTTTCCTGCATTATTTTTACATTGTTTTAAACTTTTTCTTGAGTAGAAAGCTTAAGTTGATCCTCTAACTTCTACAACAGTGTTTTTAAACAGTAGGATTTATACTATAACATTAATACTTTTGACAATTCTATTGGACAGCAGAGCAAGGCTCAGAGCGCTATCTGTGATATATTAGCTGCTGAACTGTGCTCTTCTGAAGAAAGATCTTAGAGGTTGTTGCTGGAATCTCTGGTTTAAAGGTCACAGTGACCATCTGACCCCTCTGACTCTTTGCAGATCACTCAATCACCCTTTACTCCTCAGCACTGCTTGAGCTTCTCATGTTTCTTCTTCATGTTGGGGGGTTATAATACCTGCCACCACAGTAGCTACAGTACATTTAAATGGACATAAACAGCCGATCAGAATAAGAACTTGTTTTACAAACATCCCAGTAATCTGATTGGATCCAGCGGGATTGGAATAAAATGTTAATCCAAGAGAGGGCTGAGTTCTGTGCCTCAGTGTTATTTCTGCCCTGACTGGCTAGACTATCCAGCTGCTATGAGAATATCTTAATCTGCATGTTTCCATGATAAAAAAATTATTTTGATTTGTCATTTTTTTCCCAATGGATTCCATGTAAATGATAAAATCAGATTTTTGTTCTTCCCTATTTTAATCAGATTGTGTGCAAAGCTAATGGTTAGCCTGGGTAGCCATCACATGTTTATCCCTGGTCTAATGAGGTAGAAGTTGGCTTCTATTGTTTCTGTTCTTTTGCTGTCATCAGTCCCTTCATGCTGTCCATCAGTCTAGGCTTCTGTATCCTTCATTAAACCTTTGGTGTCGTCCACCCCTGAGCCTTTCATTGGTAATTCCATAATGAAGGTTTCTCCTGGTCCTTCTCTGGGTGTCTGCTGCTAAAGGAATTCTGCCTCTCGATGTAACCCTGGGTCAGAGCTGGGTAGTGGTCTTGCAACTCACTGTTTCTTGCCCCACTTCTTGGTTGCGATTATATGGTGTCTATGTGTGCTGATCTACTGTATTCTTTGGGTTTCTATAAAATGTTAAATTTCAGTGTTATTTTCTCTTTCTGGTGTTATTATCTGTCTAATTCTAAGACAAGGCTTAAAACTTTCCTTTTTGATAAAGCTTATAGTTAGAGTGGCTCAGGTTATCCTGAGCTATCTCTATAGTTCTGCTGCTATAGGCTTA
>NW_015150816.1:355405-357172 GCF_000732505.1 Cyprinodon variegatus
AAGCCTGTACTTTGTTACTTTTACTTGAGTAAAGAAGTTTAATCATTACTTCCACTTTTACCAGAAGTATCGGTACTTTTACTCAAGTACGGAAAATTAGTACTTTTGCCATCTCTGGCTAGGACTGATTTAAAGCACTTTTAAGAAAAGGTAAGAAAAGGCAAAGATTCACGTGGAAAATAATAGAATATAGTCTACTTTTTCTAGATGTTTGTTAATTTGCTTAGTTGCTCATAAATAAACACATTTTCAAATAATAAATTGTATTTTTTGTTAAATTTGTGACACAATATTGGATCATGCAAAACGCAGATTTACCATCACAAAGCCTCAGAAGGACAAGATTTATGTACAAAAAGTAAACCTGAACATGAATTTTTTTTTGGTATAAGTTGGTATAAGTCTATTTTGAATTTATAGCAACCCCTGGAGAAAACTCTACCAGCTGCCACTGCTTTCAAGGATTTTAAATTGATGCAAATAAATAAACTCCTAGGATATAACAACAGAGTAAAACAGCTATAGACATCATCCAGTTAGACATCTACCTCATAGATTCGTCTATAAGTCTCTTAATGTCATAGAAACTTCAGGATCCTTCATTCTGATTGAAATATAAGTTGCTATCTTAACCTAAGCTGTTGATTTTAATCTAGTTAATTAAATCTATTTTGAAAAATATCAGGATAAACATTTAGACCCTGTGTTCAGATTTCTACAGCCATGTCTAGGCAAGGTCTGGATGTGAAACATAGTGATGCTGTGGGCCTGTTTCTCTCCTAGAAGCCTTGTTAAGAGTGAATGATGACATCTATAAACTCCAGCACATTATAATGATTAAAACCAGATGACCGATAGCAGAACAACCCAGAAATGCCTCAACCAACACAAATTAATTCTCTTTGATCACCTGAATCCTGTAAAAGAGTTCAGGAGAACAGAGATGTGTGGTCAAAGACCCGATCTTTGAGCTCCAGCCGTGGGAAAAACGGCATGAATGAGGTCAAAGCTTAGGTCAGCGGGAAGCCCCTCCTAACTGCACCATTCTGGCACAGAGCAGGTTGTTTACTTCGCTATGTTCATCCCACACACAGGGACGGCAGGAACATGACCGTGATCCTGGCTTTGAGGAGGAATTCCTCGGTTCTGAGGCGGTGGCGCACAGACAAACTTAATTAGGATTTCTTTCAGTATGGAGTCAAACTTCAAACTGAATGAATGTTGTTGAGAGCGTCCTTAGATTGACTGCACCTGGAGGACATTCCACTCCCCGAGAGACGGCTGTGTTTTATCTGCTTTTATTAGCTGCAGAGCCCAGGTGACTTAGAGTTTATTAAACCGTCCTGTTTTCTCTTCTTTCTTGCAGCTCTGTGAACCTGGCAGCAGGCCTGCTGACAAATCCAGAGAGTTTCCTGTGGAGAAAGCAGACAGGTAGACGGACGGCTGGGCGGATACCTGAGTTTTCTGAGAGTCTGTAGGGGCCACAGCAGAGGTATCTTCTCCACTGCTTCTGCACATTTTCCTTCAGAGCGCAGTGGAAGATAAATATGAAGAGACCTGAAAAGATACGAGAGAGAATGAGAACGTTGAATATTCTTAGAGTCTGATAAAGAGTGCACTTATATACATGTTTAAGCCAGAATGATTTTACATTTAAATATGATTTCCCTACGACTTTAACAATTTAGTCCCATTGATAGTATTAGTGATTTTTTTCAATGTGGTTTGTGTGTGACCCTTTTCAACATTTTAATGGAATAAACATCA
>NW_015150816.1:358232-360698 GCF_000732505.1 Cyprinodon variegatus
GGCAACAATGCAACAATCTTATAATAAATGCTTTAGACAAAACTAATCGGCTGGATTTTCTGCATAGCTCAGAACCGACAGGCTAGATACTGAACCTTGCAGAGAGTTGAAGATGGTGAACAGGTAGGTGAAGGTCAGGTAGACGGGCCCCCAGGCGAACAGAGCAAAGCCCCACGTCATCCCAAGCAGGAAGGTGAGGCTGACGACGCTCCGCAGATTTCGAAGGACCTGGATCAGAATGGAGAGTTAATTTCATTTAAACCCTCATATTTAAAATATTACAGATCAAATACTCCTCAGCGAACAATGAACTCAAATATCTCCTTGTTATAGCTAAATGGATTGTGTCTATTGTTCCCTTATGAATAAAGTTTGGTTTTCAGAAATGTACAGTTTGAGCGCAGACCTCCTCTCGCAGGGTGCGGTTGCTGCGTTTGCCGTTGCGGCCGCAGATCTGCATCATCACCACAATGAACATGGCCACGTTGAGCAGGAACATCAGGCAGAAGTAACCCACACAGGTGGTGTAGAAGACGCTCTTGTTCTTGATCCAACAGCTGAGCGGAAACATGAACAACAGAAAGAACATCTGCTGAGAAACTGGCTGCTGCTGTCATTTCCTACCTTAGTCATTGGTTGCCATAGCGATCTCCGCCTTTAATAAAGGGCCACAGGATACCCATAACACAAAGTAACGAGATTGAAAAAGCAGGTTCTGTGCAAAAACTGGTGACTGGATAAAAACATTCTTCTGCTCTGCAAAAACTAACATATAAGTAAGTTGATTTTTCTTCAAATAAGTATATTTTCCCTTTAATTGAGATGAAATGGAAGCAATTTGACAACAGATAAGATGATTTACATAAAAGAAAAAAGACTAGTATTTAATTGTCTTATTTTAATGGTAGAAATATTTATTCCATTGAAAGATTTTCTTATTTACCTGCTCAAGTTAGACACTTAATTAACATTGACTTATTTTGAGACATGTCATACTTGTCTTTAGAAACACAATCAGTTTGCTGGCAGCACATGTAAACCAGGAAGTGTCCATAGTGTCTTATGGAGCAGAAATGACAGCTTAAAGAAGTTTCAGCATGTGACCCGTTTCAGTAATTCAGTGGGACTTTCACCTTTCTGACTGTGCTTTTTTAGATATTGATGGTATATTTAGTATTTGCGTCATGTATTTGTGGAAGAGGAATTAGGACCACTGGAAAAAATAAAAATAAAATACAGATTTTTTTCTTTCATTTGAAGTTTAAATATGGGAAAAAGTAAGAATGTCTTACTTTAATCTCAGAATATTGCCTTTTCTTCTTTAAGGTCTCAGAATGATTCTATAGGGAATATAGTCCTTAAGGTCTCTGAATAGGGTTTGTAACATTGGTTGGGCTGAAAATGGCATATTTGCTGCTCTATGAGCCCTAATGAAAGCCTGGTTAAAAGCCCCAGAATGAAACGATAGGTTTTCTTCCTTTTATGGTATGATCATGAATATTTAGATAAGCTGTGTGCTGATTGGTTGGTTTACAACGAGAGAAGCTGCTGAGAAAGATGCATCATAGCAACAAGCACACACTCACTGAAACATCGAATTGTTGATATGGCAGGGTGACCAGACGTCCTCTTTTTTCCAGACATGTCCTACCTTTATTACCTAAAAAAATGTCTGGGGGGAATTTTAAAATTGTCCAGGATTTTGGTCGACTGCAGTGCAGCACATAGTTAAAACACACCAGGCATTCGAACCAAGCCGTGAGCTCCGGGGCTGGTCTGGGAACCCCAGTGGACGGGGGCTGGGAGCCAGCGGGGGACAAAGCGACCGAACCGACATTTGACCCTGTGCTTCCCCCGCCTGCATTACCGTCCCCCAGCCCCCGTCCTCCGGCTTAGGACAGGCGATACATGGCTCTCTGCTGAGGTCCGGTCCAGTAAGCGGCCCAGCAGTCAACACTTCATACCCCCCCCTCCCTCGCAAACCCTTGAGCAAGTAAACCAGTGGGCAGGTCTGTATGTTAATATCGGGGCGTGACAAAAGTAAAGGCCAGAACCAAATAAGGCAACATCACCAATTTTACGTCAACTCGGTGCTTCGTTTGGATTCGCCCGTTTTATGGTGGAAGTTTAGAATTGTGAGATTTGCGGAGAAAGGAGGTGTTGATGTAACCTGACTCCGCCAGATGGATTTGCTCCGCATATCCATCTGGAAAACTTCCGTTGAAGTAATTTTGGGAAGGAGCGAAAATACTGGTTAGCTGATTGGCCTATGTTGGTGATAGATGGGCCAAATAAACCAATCAGATCAACGAAGCATAAGACCGTAACAGAGTGACGACGAAGAGGAGCCAATTGATAGACCAAACTCTTGCCGAAACCAGTCGGGAGAAGAGCAAAAACATCTTGAGCAGTGTTTTGCTCTTCTTTCAGTGAAGAAATACTCTGTAATTCCGATAAAACTTGCTC
>NW_015150816.1:361563-365520 GCF_000732505.1 Cyprinodon variegatus
GGCAACAATGCAACAATCTTATAATAAATGCTTTAGACAAAACTAATCGGCTGGATTTTCTGCATAGCTCAGAACCGACAGGCTAGATACTGAACCTTGCAGAGAGTTGAAGATGGTGAACAGGTAGGTGAAGGTCAGGTAGACGGGCCCCCAGGCGAACAGAGCAAAGCCCCACGTCATCCCAAGCAGGAAGGTGAGGCTGACGACGCTCCGCAGATTTCGAAGGACCTGGATCAGAATGGAGAGTTAATTTCATTTAAACCCTCATATTTAAAATATTACAGATCAAATACTCCTCAGCGAACAATGAACTCAAATATCTCCTTGTTATAGCTAAATGGATTGTGTCTATTGTTCCCTTATGAATAAAGTTTGGTTTTCAGAAATGTACAGTTTGAGCGCAGACCTCCTCTCGCAGGGTGCGGTTGCTGCGTTTGCCGTTGCGGCCGCAGATCTGCATCATCACCACAATGAACATGGCCACGTTGAGCAGGAACATCAGGCAGAAGTAACCCACACAGGTGGTGTAGAAGACGCTCTTGTTCTTGATCCAACAGCTGAGCGGAAACATGAACAACAGAAAGAACATCTGCTGAGAAACTGGCTGCTGCTGTCATTTCCTACCTTAGTCATTGGTTGCCATAGCGATCTCCGCCTTTAATAAAGGGCCACAGGATACCCATAACACAAAGTAACGAGATTGAAAAAGCAGGTTCTGTGCAAAAACTGGTGACTGGATAAAAACATTCTTCTGCTCTGCAAAAACTAACATATAAGTAAGTTGATTTTTCTTCAAATAAGTATATTTTCCCTTTAATTGAGATGAAATGGAAGCAATTTGACAACAGATAAGATGATTTACATAAAAGAAAAAAGACTAGTATTTAATTGTCTTATTTTAATGGTAGAAATATTTATTCCATTGAAAGATTTTCTTATTTACCTGCTCAAGTTAGACACTTAATTAACATTGACTTATTTTGAGACATGTCATACTTGTCTTTAGAAACACAATCAGTTTGCTGGCAGCACATGTAAACCAGGAAGTGTCCATAGTGTCTTATGGAGCAGAAATGACAGCTTAAAGAAGTTTCAGCATGTGACCCGTTTCAGTAATTCAGTGGGACTTTCACCTTTCTGACTGTGCTTTTTTAGATATTGATGGTATATTTAGTATTTGCGTCATGTATTTGTGGAAGAGGAATTAGGACCACTGAAAAAAAAAAAACAGATTTTTTTCTCTCATTTGAATTTTAAATATGGTAAAAAAAGTAGCCACGCTAACGCTAGTTTCATTGGCTGAAGCCGCCATGTTCTTTAGACTGAACTGTCGCGCTTCTTGTTGCGTCACACCTCAACCCGCCTCAAAGCCAACGCTGATTGGACGTTCGTTTGGTGAACGGCTCCAAATTTTCTTCCCCAGAGTCTCCAGACTGATTAGCAAGTGAAATCTTGAAAGCTTGCGAGATCAGGATGGTCTCACGAGGCTAGTGATGATGGGGTTTGAACTTCTCTGTACGTCCATTTCACCCACTGAACTATTGTTAGTCATTGCTATGACAATGGAAACTCAGTTGTGCATACTATGACCCCTTTAAAAGTCGGAGATCATACTCAAAATTCTGAGATTAAAGTGAGAATTTTGTGAAAAATTTCAGAATTCTGAGGGAAAAAAAACGTTTTTCCCATTTTAAATGGTAAATGTTAATTTAATTGTAAATATTAAATCCCCATCAATATTAATGTAAATATTAAACTAAAGTGAAAGAAAAAAATCTGTCAACCTTTTTCCCCATATTTTTTCTGTATGCATTAGATAAATTATTACATCAATAAATGCTACATCTACCTTTTTCATAGTTTATCTATTTGCTTTATTTATTTACATTTATGTATGTCATTATATGTTTAGCCGTACATATTCCTTAGAGATCCCATCATAATGATTGGGAAAACCAACCCTGGGAGGTCATGACCCCAACTTTGGATTCCGCCGGCTTAATGAGATTACAAAAAAAATCAGGGCTGACGAGTAATGCAAGTCAGATACAATTTGTCTCCAAGCATTCATTCCTTACGAGAACCTAATCACTGAACTCATAGAATGTTCCCGTCCCCTGCCGCTTATGTCACAATCACAAAACAAGAGCTAACAAGAACAGAAACCCAAAGGAGACATTTTAAGGAGGAGAAAAGCAAAGTGCTCAACTGTTCCGACTTTATGTAGGCTTCCTGCTGTGAAGTATAGCAGAGATATGAGACTCTAAACAGGAAAAGGTTTTCCCACTTATCTCATTTTAATCCACTGATGAGGAAATGTACCTTTGATTGAGAAACATATTCTAATGAAAACCTTTGCTAGAAATAAGAGCCTGTAAAGCCCTCAGGAAATGTGTCTCAGTATTTGCATTTTTTTACTACTTCAATAGTATTTAGTTTAACATAATGATGTTTTCATTTAGAAACTGTCTATTATTTTATCTTCACCTCTTCAACCATTCATCTACAAAATCCTCCGGATTTTTTCCACATAACACTGAGGTTGGCCCACTTACATTATTGCGGTTTCATCTTCACGGTCCATCAAGATGCCGTAATGGTTTTTATTCACCGTGACGACGATTCCCACCAGGACTGCAGGTAAACCTGGAGGAAAGAGAAGCTCAAAAGTTTAGCTCCACTGTCTTCCTTTTAAGGTTCTTTGGATGCTTCTCTGACACCAAACATATTAGTTGAATCGTCGCCATCTTAAAAAGTGTTTTTCTTTCTCATGTTGAATTTTTGTGAGACGGGGCTTTTTTTGGATCAGATCAGAGGGAGTTCTCCTCACATGGTGAACAAATCCTTTGTTCCCCTATGTTTTGGTAAATGCAAATAAGTCAGAACCCTGAAGCTCTCAGTCGATAGTTTGGGCTACTCCATCCGCACAATGTGAGGACACATTCGTCTGTTCCTAGATTTCAGCTGCCATGCGTCCCAGAAAAGCCTTTCCCAGTGTCTAATGTTTCCCTTCCATCTTCCGAGGCTTAGGACATTCCTGCATTGATGAGACCGGGTCGGAAAAAGCTCCAGGTGTCTTCCGTCCCAATCTTCCTGCAATACATCGTCAGCTGTCCAACACTATATGGGTTTAGGTTTCATCAGTGCAGGCCGTAGTCCAGCAGCCGCTTCCTCTTTTTGCTCAGCTGTGCCTTTGGACTCATGTCAAGATTTCAGATCTTCAAATTGTCATTTGAATTTTTGGTCCATTCTTAAAATGCAGACAACCTTTTAAGACTAGCACTTAAACTTTTCTTTCAGAAAGCTTTTAATTGGAGTGGCTCAGGTTATCTAACCTGGCCAAATAAACCAATCAGATCAACGAAGCATATGACGTACTAACAGTGCGACGACGAAGAGGAGCCAATTGATAGATCAAACTCTTGCCGAAACCAGTCAGGTTTCGGCAAGAGTTAAAAGGGGTTAAAAGCTTTTGATTTAGCTTTTAACCCCCTTTATTTTTAAATAAAATCCATTAACAATCCAAATACACATCCTCGAAGTTATGATTAAATATTTCCCCTTTGCTTATATTTACGTCATGTCCGCTGTTACTAAAGTACCATCTGGGAAGTCATTTTAAACCGCCTCAATGAATCTCATTCTTTAGAGGCCTAACCTCCTTATCCATGTGTAACTTCATGCATCAGGCATTAACTTTTGATCTGTTTTTTGTTGCTGATATAATAAACCATTAATATGTCCAACGTATCACTTTAAAACCTCTTCTTGGTGGAAACACAGCAGTTGTTTCTCTTTAAGTAGATAATTGTGAATTACAACAAGAAAATGAGAATCAGACCATGTGAGTCCCTGTTTCCAGGTTTTAAAGTTGACTCCAGCTGCAGCGTGGATTCGCTGCTTGATAACGAGGAGCCAATTGATAAATCAAACTCTTGCCAAAACCAGTGGGGAGAA
>NW_015150816.1:365755-368857 GCF_000732505.1 Cyprinodon variegatus
GTTCGTTTGGTGAACGGCTCCAAATTTTCTTTAACGGAGAGTCTCCAGACTGATTTGCGAGTGAAACTTTGAAAGCTCGCGAGATCAGGATGGTCTCACGAGGCTGCAGGTTATCCTGAGCCATCTTTAAAATTATGCTGCTATAGGCTTAGACTGCTGGAGGACATAGGGGCCAGTTTTCATCATTCTGCTTTATTCTTTTTCTCCTTAGATAGAAACCTTTGAATCAATTTGACTGTATGATCTGGGGGAACTGTAAAGTACATTTAGACAACATGTGTTGTGAATTGGCGCTATAGAAATAAACTGAATTAAATTGAATTCTATGTCTATTCTGAAATTACGCATTATTCGTTGGTTTTATTTCTATCTTTATGCTCTCTTTGCTTTTTCTCATCACAGCAGCTTCATCTGTTTGGTTCTGTTTAGCTATGACACCATCCTGGATATAGATGATAGATTCAGAGACTTGTTTCAATCAGTTGGGTTCCATTAGACGGCCAACTTTCAACCACTCTGTTTGATTTTACAGAACTTTCTGTAAAGTGCCTTAAGATTCCATGTATTGTAGTTGTCGCTATATAAATACACTGAATTTATTTCATAAATAAATAAAATAATATTTATACGTTTAAATGCTTAAATAAGATGTTGCCTACACTGGTCCCCAGGGACCCCTGTCCTGCATGTTTGAGTAAACACCCTGTAGCATCACATGTGGGTCATTAAAAGTACCTGATGGTTGTAGAGGAGAAGCAACGGTTTCATTCATCTTAATCAGAAACATCTCAAAAACTGGAACCTTGTTTACATTTTTAGGCTATCAAAAACTATAAGCAGCGGAGACAAAAATCTGAGCTCACCCCATCCAACGATGCAGAACTTGAGGATGTATCGGCGTATGTAGGTGTTGAAGACCTTGACCAGAGCGATGTACATGTGAACGGACTCCAGGCCCATCCAGGAGAAGGAGGTCAGCAGAAAGTAGTGCAAAAGGACAGCCGCAGACGTGCACAGCCCCTCGTTTTTGACCATAGTGGCAAGCCACCCGTCTAACAGGAAGACAATGTTGAGGAACAGCAGCGACGTGCTGAGGTTCATCAGGATCTTAGATGGATAATCTCGTCGCAGCTTCCTGTAAGGATGGAGAAATAAAGCCTTCAGTAGGTTCATTTCTTATATTGCTTCTCCAAGAATGCTCTACAACCCGTTCTAAATCAAGGAACTCACTCAAATGCGATGTAGGTGAGCAACGTGGCAGCAGAACAGATGGCTGAGATGCCGCAGCCAATGTAGGAGAGGAATGTCAGGACCCTCTTGTTCTCTGGATCCATTCGAATTGAACTCTGGGAAATGTCCTGCATGGAAGAAAACCAGATCAAGAAGCACAGGGGGATCTGCTTAGTGTTATTCCTTTAAAACATTCATGGCTTAAGGTAGAACAAGCCAGGCAGCTTTTTCAATTCAAAATGTCAGAAATAGCTTTGAGTTCCAGGCTTTATAGAGTTGTTTTTGTCTGTTTCAAGTTGTTTTCTAAACAGAAATAAGGCTAGGCTGATCTATAAAGCCTAGAACTCAACCCTATTTCTGGCATTTTGAATTGAAAAAGCTTCCTGGATGGGAAGCGAAACATCTTCAAACTTGGAAACAAAGTCCAGCGGATTGTTTTTTTTTTTAACTTTTTTGGTTTTACTCCAGAGTTTCATTTCATTTCATTCATTACCCTGAAAGCTTGCTAGCCTACTGTCACAGGACTTTACTGTTACTGCTGTGGAAAAGTGCTATTGGCTTTTATTATGCTGATTTTCTTCATCAAAAAATCAAACAATATTTCAGCAAAACAAAACTTTTATATTATATATATTATTTACTACTCCCCATCTTTAATCATTCTCAATTAAAAGATAATAATAAAAAAAAACTATGCATTAAAAAACAGCCTTTTTTTCTGTGAGGTGTCAAATGTGTTTGATTTATTCATCTTCAGTAACATTTCTTGTGATTCCTGAACAAATTTATTATCAGAAATATATAAAAAATGAGTGCAGACACTGATGGCTGCAGTCGTCTAAAACACGTCTCACCATCAGGATGCCAAAGTGAGTCAGATGGTTGCAGTAGCAGACCGTCCTGCTTGTGTTCGACTCTTCGGATACAACGCAGCCTTGTTTATTCCAGCCTCCGTCTCCCTCTGGTGGGCAAAGAAAGGCATTGCATTAAATCTACCAGCAGGTAATAATAAACTTCATCCTAAATAAAAAGCTAATTCATTCATTGGGTAAATTATCTAAGAAAATGAAAACATATTACACCTTTCTGCTTTCACATTGTGATTTATTCTGGAATATGTCTTCTGCTATAATGTCTATGATTAAAAGAATAAATATTGTAATACATCAGAATCACACCTGAGAAAGTGAACTCCAGGAGATGTTAAAAAATATAATTATAGCAAAGTTCAGGATGATACTATTATGTGTGCAGGAGACGGTTTCTGGCCGATATATTCCAACAACCTGCTGTGAAGCTGGGAAACTAAATGTGGACAGACTCACTGCGCATGCTGAAGTCCCAGAAAACACACTCCCTATTTGAGGGGACCTGTGGGGAAAACCAAAGGAGAGGATGCTCACTGTCAGTTTATTACCTACTAACATTAAAGGAAATAAAATTAAATTATTCACGTCGTTCCTATCGAATGGAAAAACAAAGATAGACCAGCAGAAAATGTAACAAAATACAAACAATTAAAGAATAAATAAATAAAAAAATAAATAAATAAACAAAGAAAGGTCACTAAAAAGATTTTCTCTGCACCAAACCTGTTATAAAAAGAACAAAACATTTTTTTTAAGCAAATAAATACAACAGAGAAAAACACCCAGAAGGGATTTTATTAAAAAAGTATTAAAATGATAAAATTAACACCCCCCCTCTGGACCTTAGAAGAAAATATTCATAAAAAAGGCATCTTTTTAGCTCCTCAGGGGAAAGCTTGGGGGCTTCAAGGTCACTTCAGAGTAGTGATGGTTGATGAGAAGTCATGATAACCTGACTGCGCCAGATGGATTTGCTCCGCATATCCATCTGGAAACCTTCCGT
>NW_015150816.1:369551-371988 GCF_000732505.1 Cyprinodon variegatus
TCTCCAGACTGATTAGCGAGTGAAACCTTGAAAGCTCGCGAGATCAGAATGATCTGACGAGGCTAGCGTCATTGAAGCGTTTCGATAGATTGCCAAACTCTACTGATACTGTCGCTCATTACTGACACCTGCTGGACCTTCAAAAGCCTAACGGGCAGCCTATTTATCCCCTTTTCCATTTATAATAGTGGGTTAAACCATGTTTTTCAAACATGGATCGACCTGCTAAGAATTGGCATTTGGCTCCCTTCCCACTGGCAAAAATAAGATGGGTCTAACCCAGAGGTCGAGGATTAGCAGACCGCAGTCTGGATCTGGACCCACCTGTTGGCTAATCTGGACCCAACCTGATTTCAAACATTTATAAATTACTGCATGTTTTTGGACGACAGTGTCAAACTTCACTTGCGCCGCTTCTCCTGTTAATACGGTAAAGCCCTCCGGAGCGTCCGGCTCCAGGCTGCACGTGATCCAAATGAGCCAATGAGCTTTCAGTCTGGGTTGCTGCTGCTGCTACTTTTAGACACAGCAGGCAAACCTGTGGCAAGCCGGGCGATGGGAAAGAAGGAGAAAACGATGAGAAAAAGAGAGCAGAGAAAGTGTGGACTGCTGGAAGAACTGCGGTGAACTGTTGAAAGAAAAGTGAAATGGCGTGCTCAAAGATGACCCTCCATTCTCACTGCAGCCTGAAGTGACCCAAATCCAATTTTTTGGCCCGTATGTGACTGGTAACTGATCTTTTCATGGCTGTCTGAACAACACGGATCTGATTTTTTTCCAATGCGACCCAGGCCACTTGGCTCCTTGGTCCTGAATCCGATACCAATCTGATCTTTTCAAATGTGACCTGTGTCATCCAACCTGAAAGTCATTAATACCCGACAAAGGTCACTATTCTGGGTCTTGCTATGAAGAAGAGGCAAGAAAAACAACAACCATGGCGGGCTATGATGCGGAGAGCAGTATTTATGTTTAACCAGCTTGAAAATATTGTTTTTATGGTTGGGAAAGATCGCTAGACGTGCTCCGTCACTACCTTCCATAAACAAAGAGCACGCTGACCTGTGATGTCATTGTGTCCTCTATTGCGCATGCAGGACACCCGTTTTCTATGACTGCAGATCACTCAGCAGATCACATACAAGTCACATATATTTGGAAATGTGAACGGCAAAACACAAAAAAATTGGATTTCACAAAAAAAAATCAGAATTAAGCATCAAGGGCTGCAGTGTGAACGTAGCCTTAGAGAATGTGAGGCTCAACCTGCTGCTGTGAAGCAGGATTCTCAACCGTGAATAGAATAATAAAAAAAAATAGATCCAGGGTCAAAATGAGCACCTTGATATGTGCTTGAGAATGCAGTGTTCACTTGTGTGTGCTGTGTCACAATGACAATGGGAGTTGGAGGAGTTTCCCAAAGGGCTTTTCACTTTTCACTTTTTCACTTTCACTTAGTCTCCATTTAAGCCCAGGTTTAAAGCCTTGCAGGGCAGCCTAAAGCCCACTGCCAACATCAAGACAGAAAAAAGAAAGAAAATAACCATCAGTTCAATCCAATCAAATCCAAATCCTATCCAACCACACCTGATCAAAGAGATGGGTGATCTCGATTCGGACCGGATCTTTCAGGCCCTGGATGGAGAGGTTCCCGACGCTGCTGGCCACCACGTAGCTGTTCAGAGACCAGCCGTTCTGCTCTGTCTGCAAAAGAAACACCCAAACAATCACCAAAACTATTCCCATGATCCTCGCTGATGAAGCTCAGACATTTGGTTCGTCTTCTCACCATGAACAGGTTGGGGTTGCTGAAGAACATGAAGTTGATCCTGGAAAGTGACGACCTGTCGAAATCGCCTGATGAGACCCCGGTCAGCAGGGAGGAGGGGAGCGTGACCTGAGCCAACGGGTTGGTGGTCCGATCAAACTCGACCTGCAGGGTAAAGAGTCAACAATGAAGCCAACGCAGCTCAGAATAGATTTTGTTAGAACCTTCCATGATGTTTACCTTCGGGTCATTGGAGTTTGGAAGGAAGACGGTGCTAAACGAAGTCTCGTTGAACAAGCTGGCATTGAGGGCCAGTATTCCTAAAGCCAGATGTTTGGAGGTGATGTTGACTGACGGACCATCAAATTCCAGCTTCTTAGCCAGCTCTTCCATAGCCCTCAGAGCTCTGGAGGAAAAACGGCAAAAAATTAAGAAAGGCTTCCCTAAAGTCTGGACCTACTGATCTCTGGAGAGCTCAGTTCCTCAGACAGACCAGAGAGAGGAGATATTCTCTGACATCATGCATAATAAGACGGCATTTCCTTTTTATTACAACTAAATCAGTCTCCGTATCACCTCATGTCTTCTTACTAGGGATGGAACGGTTTATGAAAACCGTCCGAACCGTTCGGTTCGAGTGGCTCGGTGCGATTCGCGTGTGTTTCGTTC
>NW_015150816.1:373110-374484 GCF_000732505.1 Cyprinodon variegatus
GTATATGTACAAATCATGCAATTTAGCTTCTGCGGCTTATACTCAGGTGCGGCTAATAGTCCGAAAATTACGGTACGTGTGTAGCATTTGGCTGTAAAAACAAGCAGAATTCCGGCTGTGGGAAGACAGCTAATTTCACAGTTAGTGGATGTACTAACCAAGAAAATTCATATAAATACGCCAATGAAATAAATAAATACGACATTGACCGAGTTAGCCAATGACACAGTGTCTAATGTTAGAAAATAGAAAGTAGAGTAAATAGAAAGTAATTAACTGAATCAATGTAGTAATTCTTTATTAAGCGGATGATGCTGTCATTTTTTGTAGTGTTTGTTGTATTTCTCATTTGAAACAGCCATGTGCTGAAATATATTGCATATTATATTGATGAAAAAAAAAAGCAACTCAAAACTGAGTGGCCTCAGCAGATGGCCGCCCACACTGAGCCTGGTTCTGCTGGAGGTTTCTTCCTGTTCAAAGGGAGTTTTTCCTCTCCACTGTCGCTACAAGCATGCTTAGAGTGAGGGATTGCTGAAGAGTCAATGAGTTGATGCAATCAGCTGGTTTTCCTTAGATAGAAAACTTTAAATCAATTTGACCGGATGATCTGGTGAACTGGAAAGTGCCTTGAGATGACATAGGTTGTGAATACTAATGAAGCCCTTTTGATGGAAGCCGTCTGTTTTTTCCACTCTGGTCTGCAGAGGAAGACCAGAGTAGGGCTGAACAATCGAACTTACATGTTAGAAGTGTTCCCCGGTGTCTCCTTTGAACTGACCATGACGTTAGAGATGATATTGACGACTGACTCGGCCACCGTGGTGTTAATCTTGGCCACACTCACCAGCTCATGCACCTTCGTCACAACCTGGGAAACCTGCAAGTGCAGAACATAAACGACGACAGCTGGTTGATGTTTTTGTTTACTGGGAGGAGTTCAAGCCTGAAGGTTGTTGGGTCCCACCTCCTCGCTGGTCAGGTTGTTCTTGGTGAGGTCGGCCAGCTGCTCCGCCACACCGGCTGCATTATCTGCGCACAAAGATGGACTTAAGCGTTCGTTTGGGAAGCTTTCATTTCATCCAAAATTATCTCCGTTTCATTATATTTGACCAAATCTAACTTAATTAATAAAGTTATGCATAATTAATAAAGCAGCTTAAAGGACACATATATCACTGAAATAAAAATCTGTCTGTACTTCATTCTTCACTGAGTTTTAAAGATGAAGATAATTGACCATAAATAATTTTCCTATTAACATTTTAAAATAACTAATTAAAAAAATGAACAGACTAAACAAAGATTATCTTAATTAAATCTCAAAAGTGAATTCTTATTTTACAAGAGCCTGAATAAAGAATAAATCAGGGA
>NW_015150816.1:375860-376993 GCF_000732505.1 Cyprinodon variegatus
ACAAACCTAAATAAAAGCTTTTTTCTTTAGCTTTTGGATGAGAGCTGCACAAAACGAAATTTCATTTTGTGCACAATCTGTGTATATAAAGTGACAATATAAGTTGTCTAAGTCGTTTACTGATCAAGCTATCTCAGTAAAACAAAGCAATTTGGTTTGATTTAGGAGGGTGTTAAATAATTTAAATTTTAAATAATCTGAAAATAACTTCTGGTTTTAAAATCTTCAAAGACTTTTAGATTAAGATCATGTTAAAAATCGGAAGATTAAATAACCAAAACCATACTATAAAAACAAAATCTTAAAAACTTTGTTTTAATAAAGCTGAAATGTAAACTTAAAAATTGATAAAAATCAATTTAATCTTAACTCTATTAATCACTTACTTGTTTCTTGTTGCTCCAAGATAACCCAGGTTATCTTAATTCAGATTATTTGCTTAAACAGAACTTATATTTAATTAATAAATAAATAAACAATTATAAGGTTGTTAAACGTTAGGAAACTTTGAATTAATATAAAAAATAAATTTTTATCTTTAATGGTGAATTTACAACTCAATCATTGAGGTAATTTTTTCCTCTTTGTAAACTAATTATGACCAAATGGGTATAATTCATGCAAGTAAAAATTATGTATTTCCCATAAATCTAAAATTGAACTCATATCTATATTTTGTTTAAAAAGAAATCAAATTAAATCTAAATGTATATTTAAGTCATTTTTTTGTAGCCTATATTAATCCAGAAAAAAAGGCAAATAAACCAATCATTACCTTATAATATAACTTTTTTTAATGACTTTAGTTGATCCCAAATTGATGATGAATTTTAACCAACTTCCATTTATATCCACGTTATTCAAGTTAAATCAAAGAAACCGGATTTTTGATTTAAGGATACTTATTTAAAATCCAACAGCTGAAATAACAAATAATTCAAGCACAGATTTAAATATATTTATTTTTAGTCTGGCTGTATGAGAACCTGGGATTACCTGCAGTAACCGTGCAGTTAGTCAGGTTTGCAGTCGACCAGTAGGAGGCGAAGGTTTCCGGGTTTATTAAACTGAGAAAAGAGACATAGAATGAACAACTGATGTCCTCTTCTCAGAGGACCATGACCACAGGTTAA
>NW_015150816.1:378808-380077 GCF_000732505.1 Cyprinodon variegatus
GTTTCCAGATGGATATGTGGAGCAAATCCATCTGGCGGAGTCAGGTTAGCATATTACTACTTTCCTTCGTAAAAGGGAATGGGTCATGCTGATCGAGTCCTACAATAAAACCAACATGGTTTTACTTTCACATAACAGCTTTATTTTTTTTACCAGGTTCTGGAGATGCTCTGGTCTTTGGTGGGGAAGCAGGGCAGGTACTGCGTGACTCTGGGACTGGTCTCAGGCCACAGGTAGCTGAGGTGGTTGTCCTTGGGGCAGTTCTCTGTGAGGATGGTTGAAAAACACATGATTAAAGAATCAAAGTCGACGAAACGCATCTTGTTCCAGTTCAATGATAGAATAAAGGAGAATAAGTAAAAATTTAGAACAGCTTTCTGTAATAAATCAAAGGAGTGAATGTGTTTTTATTTGCTTTCTCATGACTTCCTTCTTGAACGAACATTTAAAATCTGTGTTTACAGTTTTTCTGGATCTCTAAATAGTCTAGTTTCTGACCTATGACTTTTACGCTGATGTCTCCAATTTGGTCCTGAAGGCTGCTGGCGGCGAGATTGTTGTACAGCTGGGCCGTCAATTCTTGTTCGCCCAGACTCTTACTGGTCATCAGCAGCACCAGACACGTGTAACTGGAGGCAAGAGAGACAAAACAAAGCTGCTGGGATTCACTTCTAAATTATTTCACTGTCTTAAAGGAAAAGTCCGGTTATATTCAGAATTTAACCTTCTGAAAGTACTTTAAATATGAAATTATTACACACTGTTCAATAAATAAGTGTTTTTAATTAAGAGTAATTTTCATGTGAATGTGTTTTACTGGAGGCATCCATGTTTGTCAAAGAACAATACTGCCACCTACTGGTTAGTGACGTCACGGTGCGGTATCGGCTGTTGATCAAGTCCCAGTTCTGTATCTGGTGTTTGTCACAACGCGCACAAAGTCATCTTGAAAACATTCTTCTTCCAAATGTTGGCTACATATTACGTGTTTTTTCTCTGGCCAGAAGTTCGATGGCAAATATATAAATTACAAACATTTTTTCCCCTTTTACCCGATGGCAGAAGGGAGATGGTATTGTTTGGGCAAAAATGGCCGCTCCAGGACTCAGTAATCGTGACGAAAAATATTTTATATATAGTTTTTATTTGTTTTACTGATTAACACTTAATTTATTAAATCACTGCGGACGTTTTAGTTTTAGGTATAGATAATGATCCATTGATTATTCTTTGCTGACCGGACTTTTCCTTTAGTTTAGTTTAGTTTAG
>NW_015150816.1:382606-383717 GCF_000732505.1 Cyprinodon variegatus
CTATACATAACAGTTCTTATTAAGGCATTTGACTTTAATGTGGAAACTTTTTTGAGGAAAGTTAAAATGCAGCAAAACACAAAGGAAATCAGAAATCAATACTTAACAGCAGTAAAAATATGTCATGTATTCAGAATTTTCTTTTTTTTTTTTAAGTAAAGATGTGTCAAGAAAAACGTTGTCATGGCTCAGGGGGAAAAAAAAGGTTTACGTTCTCAGGTCTAAGGAAAACAATTGTCAGGAAAAAAAAGTTCTCAGGTCTCAGTAAATAAAAAAAATCAGTTATAATGTCAGATTTACAGAAAAACCTTTCCAGCTCTCAGTGTATATAAATATATATATAAAAAAATCTTTAGTTCTCAGATCATAGAAAAACAAGATGGCGGTTCTCAGTAAAATAAAATATTTAGTCTCTGGGGGAAAAACTACCTTTTAGATCTCAGGTCTAAGGCTTTACAGAACGTTTTCAGTTCGCAGTTTATATTATAAAATTATTTAGTTCTCAGGTCCTTAGGAGGGAAAAAACGATCAGCTATGATGTTTTAGGAATAAACCTTTCAACACGTGACAACTTGTGCTTTTTTTTTTTTTTTTTTAAGACCTGATACATTTATTTAAACTATCCATGAACTGCCAACTTGTTTCCTGAAAGCTGAGGATGTAATAAAATGTACCGATGAGTCTCCTAACTAACAGGTAGAATGTATTTCGATATATTTTTTACATTAAAACATGCGCTAAAGGTAGGCAGACCTAAAGCTGAGGAGGCTCTCTAACCACTGACCTGCTTCTCTGCTCTTTAAGGTTAAAATCAGCAATCTTACCTGTTTGAGCCTCCATTCTGCTGGAGTCTGCAAAGAAAAGGAGACGATGATAAAATTAGCAAAAACAAACCCAAGAAGCTCAACAGCATGCAAATAATACTAAAAAACATAAATCAGAGAAATATCAGCCAAAAATCCGCCTTTGCCTTAAATAAGCAGTGTTTGTAGCAATTGTTTCACATTGTTTAACCAGTGTTAAGCTTTTAATGTGTTTTTAGATTTTTCTGTTTAATATTTTGTAGTCCTGAGCACAAATGCAATTTTTAAGGCTGATTCTGCAGATATAA
>NW_015150816.1:385233-387384 GCF_000732505.1 Cyprinodon variegatus
TTAAGGCCTCATGGGAAGCATGAGGGAGGGGTGCTGTTTGAGCAGCAGTAAGGGGCAGAGTCACCAGATTGACAGACAAATGCTGAGTAATATGTCTTTATTTTTAAAATGTTTTGTCATATTATCCCCGTCTCATCACAGAGACACGCTGCGTCCATCTGTTCTGTAGAGACAAGAACTGAGTTTTCTTTTCATTTAAATGTCTCAATACTAAATACTCTGATATCAACATTATTTAATTGTTTCATTTTAGATAAAGGTTCATTAATGTTCACTTTCATTCATTTCAAGGGTTCATCTGTTGTTCAGTCCAAAAGCCCCTGATCCAGGTTTCATGTTGTTTTCCTTCAGCCTTTTGCTATCAAGTTTTCTATACAGATCTCATTGTTGGTGTAGACCAGGGGTGGGCAATTGCCCACCTTAAAATGATTTTTTTGCGTTTTTGAACTGTTTTTTTCTTTGATTGAAAATATTTTTTCTGACTGAAACAACTTTTTTTGGAATTGAAAGATTGAGACACACATGTCCTGCCCATGCAAGGCCCAAACATTAATAGAAAATGTAATGTTTATTCTGGAACATTTTAGTTTATTAAAATATTCCACATCTATTCTATAAAACATTCTTCCTGCGCTTTCAGCTAATTGGACTCATTTCTGTTTTCCAATTGATTTTCAGTCCAGTTCAAAAAAAGAAAGACTTGTAGAAACATTGAGACAAAAACTATAATCGCAGGATGGAGCAACGATCCCTGATTCAAACCAATGCAGCAGTTTCCATCCTTCTTCGTTTCCGATTGTTTGTTACTGGATCTTTAAGAATTTAAGCGAACAGTTTTATTTAAATACATTGTATGTTACTTAGAGGAATAACGTAATCAGGTTTCAAATATCACAAAAGCTTCACAAAGAAGCCACAGCTTTTTGTACATGTAAAGAAAATCTGTTCTTACCTGACTTCCGCTGCAGAATGGCTCCAGTTCTGAAAAAGCGATTCAGGAAGAAAAAATAAATCGGATCATTCAGCAGGAGACTCAGCAACAGTTTGCAGGTCGGATCATTTCTGCTGTTTTCAGCGTAAACAGAGGAAACGCCGTCTTACCAACAGCTTCTCACATTCCTCCACCTTCTGGTTCAGCTCAGAATTCACCGTGAAAGAAACCCGATAGAACAAACTATCTGCAGAGGAAAGATGAGATAAGAGAAAAATCAGCGCTTGGTCATGTTTTTTACTCCTGTAGTGACCTTTCTATTACTGTGCCGCACAGCAGGAGATGAATCAAACACTCTGAGCCAACAGGCACATGCAAAAATGAGCAAATTTGCTACTCAGCAGCAACAAAGACTGCTATACCCCGTAAAAGGAACCGTTATTAGAAACACAGAAGGAGAGCCCATCGGTGTTTTGCTTTAGTTTTCTGCTGGAATCTGAGAATAAACTCAAAATATTTAAGGGAATTTCAGGCCTCCAGTATCAGACTGATTCCTTTTTTTCAAACCAATATCTGAGCTTCATAAACCTCCACATTTCATCTGTTTTTTTCCCCCTGCAGAGTCCAAATCTGTCTGAGCTGCTAGTATGGATCAAGAATTTGCATGTATGGCTAAAACCTGCAAAACTTTAGTTGTCTTTTTTTTTCGGGGGGTGGGGGTGTGCTGACTGATGGGACCAGCTGTAGCTTTCCAATCAAAAGATATAAAAATAAGACAAAGAATGACTAAAACTAGATCCTTAACATTTAAAAAAGGCACAAGTACTTTAGTAATTTTGGCCAAAGTTAATAAGGGTAACAGTGAAGTCTCTATGAGATAAATATTTAGTGGTGCTGTGGGCCGTTTTCTGGCCTGTCATAGAAAATCACAGTAAACTTAATCAGAAGTTCCACCTTCACACACCCTAGAAAGACTCAAGGTGTTTGAATACTTCTGGAACAAACTGAAGACCTTAAGTGGAACTTTATCTAATTTAATTCCTTTATTAAATGAAATCTTATCATTGGCTGCAATCTGCAGGATTTCTAAACTCTGCAAACTTGCAGAATTTCAGTCTGGATTCCCATTAGAAAACATCTGCAGATTAACCCCCCACCTCACCCCTGTCATAGCCCTCACTGATCGCTATTATTCACTGGATTGCTGATTGCACAAAAAA
>NW_015150816.1:387697-392380 GCF_000732505.1 Cyprinodon variegatus
TAGTATATATATATATATATGTATACAGGGTTAGTATTAGCATGCATTATTAGACATGTACGATGTAGTTACCGTAACAATGTAATAAATACATGTATATTACATGTACATCATCAATTTAGCACTTTTGGCACATCTGTATTATTATGCTCCATCCAACATATTCATTTTGTGATTTTTTTTTTTATCATAAGTTAAAGTAATCTACAGATGCTATGAAACTGCAAGTGTGTGTCAAAGTGATGAATCTGTCTTTATTTTAAAATATAAAAACAAAAGCACTGTTGTGTGATGCTGTAGTGCAGATATTGTTTACATTGCGACCTGTCTAACTAGGGAGTACCAATATGGCGGCCGGTGGCTTCACTTCAACCCCCTACTACCATCAGGCAATCAACAATCCAGTGAATAAATAGTCGGTAGTCGCATTGGTTTGTGGTGATTTGTTCTATCTCCTGCTATGCTTCACAGCAGCCACTAGATGTCCCTCTTGCATTTAAGTGTGTTACTTCCTTCTATTGACAGACAACATTATTTCTGGTTGGAGACCCTGCAAACTGCACATGGATTGGATATATTTTTCTGTTCCTTCGAGCATCTCAAGCAAACTTCAGGTTCTGAATAAAAGCAGCTGAGCAGTTCTCCACCAGAAAGCTGAATGGACTTAGATAAAGGAAGAGGGCCGAAACTGATCAAGCGTGAGGAAAGTGTCAGATAATCCAACATAGAAATCAATAATAGAATCACTCAGTTTCATCTACATCGACGGTGATCATTACATCAGTATGATTGGACAGCTCAGGCCATAGAATTGGCCCAGAATCAACACAGCAATCACCAAGAGGATCTAGATGTTTTCATTGTAAAGCCCATCACCTTTAAAAACAAATCAAACATGCACTCAGTCCTAATATCCTTACTTTATTTTATCTAAAGGTTCTTATCAGAGCCAATCTGGGCTTTAAAAAACCCAGATTTTAAGACCTAATACAATCAGGAAGAAGGTTTTGATGTGATTGTTTTCTCCGACCATCTACAGCTACAGGTTGGACATACTGTTCCCCGATGACTCTCTGCACAGACACGGAAAATCAAAGGTCTGTTTACAATGGCAGGGATCCACACTCAGGGTGGGCTGTAATGTTGTCTGACGTGCATCCTTCAAGGGAGCAGCTGAGGAGGAAGATACTGAAGGTGGCTTCAGAACAGCCTGGTTCCACAGGCTGGGATCAGAGATCAAACCTACAGCAGAATCTCCAGCTTGTGTGATATCTGTTGTTTCTGGCTCAGAAGGAGGATCGACGTCCTCACTCATTTCTGAGCTGTTTATTGTGGCTGCTGTCTCTGCGTTAGCAGAGGCAGACAGCATGTTAAGCGCAGACAGGGAATCCTGATTTGGGGCATGGATAGAAGAGCTGTTGGGGGACCTGAAAGCTGCTGGATCGGGGTCAGAAGGCAGCAGGGGTTCTCCCGTAAAAGCATCAGCAGTTTCTTGAGATGCATCCATCATGCTTGGATTGTCAATGTGTAAAGATGCAGCTCCAGCTTCCAGGATCCCATTTAGAGTTCTGGCATCACTTCTGCTGTCAGCTGTAGTAGTGGTTACTCCAGAGACAGACTCTTCTATAGGGAACACCTTTGGAACGACATCCTCGTGATCAAACTTCAAAACTTTTCTGGATGGTTCTGCTGTCTGGGAGCTGCTTGCAAGATGAAATGAAACTCCATCAATGTCTGTGTTTCTAGCAGGAGCCAGAGGCTGGGAGGGAATGGCTTCCCATTCATCTCCAGAGAGCGAGGAAGATTGTTTTCCGGAGTGGGAGAAGAACTGCTCGACCGGCATGTCTGCCCGGTGTGCGGTCTGGAAGTGTTTGTTCAGGAAGGCCGCTGTGGGTCGAGATGGTGACAGAAAGCCGGTTTCTGTTTCTGTCAGACTGACAGTTGCTGAAGTCGACCTGCTGGAGGTGACGGGGAGGGATACAGTGGGAGGAATTTGAGAAACAGAGGGAGAAGGAGGCTGCAGGATGTGTGCTAAGTTTGGAATACGGTTCGACCCATCAGCATGTGGAGCCGGGATTACCAGATTGGTTCTGTGGCGTGTCGTAGGTGGATTTAAGGAGGGTAAAGATGGATGAAAAAATGGATCATTATCATCAATCATAGAGGAGCTGGTGACACTTAACCTGATCTGAGATCGCGTGGGATCTCCAAGGAACTGCTCCAAGTTCCCTACAGAAGGAGGTGACGTCTCAATGGGCGTCCTCAGGTTTTCCCGCTGGTTGTGAGATAAAGCATGAAGTAGAACGTCTGAATGTGAAGGATTTAAGGAAGCAGAAGGCTCTTCTGACTGAAGTTGAGTAGAGGTAAACAGATGACTCATATGAGACTCATCTGGAAAAGGATAAACATCCTTAAAATCTCTTGGATGAGGCCACAGCGAGATCGGACTCAAAGATGGACCGGATCTATTTGACCTCAACACCTCCGATAAATTCTCCACATTCAAGGAAGTTGGGCTGTTCTGACTCATGGAGCCGTCCGAGGAGCTTAAAGGATCTGGCTGGGAAGGAATTTGGGATATATTGCGGGAGGATTGCTTTTCAGAAAACAGAAAGGCTTCTGGGAGAAAGGCATCAACACCAGGTGGTATACGGTGCTCAGAGACGGAATCAGAGAGAAGACGATGTGACGGTAGAGATGGATCTGTTGGAGGGAGAAGGTTGGAGGAGGGAGACAGAGGTGGCGCATTAGAAGAATCGGAGGTTCCCGACACCAAAGGAGAAGCAGAAAACTGAAGAGGAGAGAAAGTGTTGGAGGAGAAAGAAGGCGGCTCAACTGGACCCAAAAGAGACTGTGAGGAAGATAGAGGATGGAAAACCGGGGAGGGACGGATTTCGGCGGACAAGCTTGTTTCTTTATTTAGATCTATGTTGTGAATTAAGCCAGTCTGTCCCACAAGCAGAGAGGAATCAGGCGTGTTGTTAGTTTCCTGCTGTAAGACAGAAACACCAACAGCTTGTTTGGGGGGAACCTCCAGAGAAACAACAGTAGAGGCTGAAACGGTAAGGTTAGTTAAAGACGATGCCGGCCAAATCCCTAAATGTTCCTCAAAGTTCGGTTCAACTGGACTTCTGTTACTTGGGGACATTTCCTCTGTATCCTCTTCTGCAAGGTTCTCCGATACTCTGGATACGGTTCCGGTAGGAAGTTCTTCCTCTGAGGTAACAGGATCATATTCGTACAGGTGGCCCACCTCGTACATGAACATGTCGGACCCTGAAGAGTACTCCAGAGGATCCGTCCAATTCCTTGTTTGGAATTCCTCATCGCTGATGCTGAGCAGCCAAGCGGGCGCTACAGGTTTGTTCTTTCTGTTACTCAGCCATGATGATGCCAATGATGATGATGAAGACACCTCACCTTTATGTTGCCGTGGAGATGAGTCCTGCGATGATAAGGAAGCCTGTGGTCCAAGGAGAGTTTCAGAGTCTCTGCCGGTTGTTGGGGACTTGTTTGTTGTGATCTTATGAGTTAAGGACAAAGGCTTCGCAGTGAAAACTGGACGATTTATTTGATCTGTCGCCTGGGTCGGATTCCCCAAAGGTGGGGTTGTGTTTTTCGTGACGGGCCTGGCTGTCGACTTAAGTCCGATTTTTGGAGCGGAGGGTTTTGTCACACGAACCTCCACCTTGCTGGGTGTTGCCCGTGTAGCAGCTGGTCGTTTCCCTGCGCTCGGCCTTTTCCTCAGAGGTGTGGAGATAAACCCCAGGGAGTGTTTAGGCCTGCTGTAGGATGCAGCTCCCCGGAAGAAAGCCGATCTTGGACGGGAAGGATCCCGAGATGAGATGGGATTGAGGGTTGGAGCGATGTTTCGGGGTTGGTAGCTTGACTTTGGGAGTCTGAACTCTTTGTGTGTACGATTAAACTGACTGGACATAAAGGAGCGAGGAGGTAAAGTTCTTCTAGAGTGACTGGGATGCAGCGCACGCCTGGATCTTCTGTTCATTTGAAAAAATCCAAAGTTTCTTCCAGGAGCTAATCCATCATCTAGACTTTGATTGTGGATGACCGCCGGTTTGGGCCTTGTAGTTCTGGAGGAGAATTTTGAAGGGCTCTTCTCTGGTGAAGCAAGTTAATTAAAGTGGGTTAATTTAAAATTTTCAGCAAAATAAACTTTACACCAATGAGAAAAACCAACAAGGTTACCAGACATTGTAGATTTGAACAAATGCTTCTTTCATCCAGATAAGCTATGAATCACTTGCATAATTTGATTAACTCTTGCAACAATACAGAGACCAGAAGATTGGACAGAACTAAAGAACTTATGGAGGGTTTATTACACAGATGGTAAACAGGTCATGCAAGGTGATATGTTACCCAGAGAAGAACCATCAGTTTCAGCTTTGTTAGTGGACAGATGGCTGGTGGTTAGAAGTGGCAGCTGAAGAGTCGTCCCTGGAAGAGTTTCAGGTGACAAACCAACAGCAGAAACTAGGAAAAAGAAGGCGGTTAAAAGATAAAAGGTTGGAAGGAATTAGTAAATAATAGAAGAATCAGCATTTTTATAGTATTTTATTTTGGGGTCAGCATAATAACAGAAACTGGGCAAATGTTTTAAAATAGTGTTCTACGGAATGTGGATGATAAAGGTCTGATTTGTTCATTCCCTGAGTCTTTATC
>NW_015150816.1:393671-395427 GCF_000732505.1 Cyprinodon variegatus
AAATAAGTAAAATCAAAGAAATCAAAGGAATGATTATTTATTCAGAAGAAAGTTAATATTGCATGCATGATGTGGAAGAATCTAAGCATTTGATTGTTCAAATGTTTTTTAAGCAATTGTGTAAAATTTGGATATATTAGAATCTCCATAAACTTTTAGTGCATTGCATCAACCCTTGGAAACGTAACTATTCAGCCAGCTGCCAACAACAACAGATATGTCCAGGCCGTGCTTTCTCTTTGGCTTAGTTCAGCTTATTAGGAGGATAACTAGTGTTACTTTCCAGCAATGCAGCCTTGGTTCTAGTACAGAGCTGGTGCTCAGGTTTATAAATCTGAAATATTTATAGAATTCTATAAACATCGACTTTCTGTTAAAGCTAAATTGATGATCTATCAGCTTGGATGTAGAAGCTTTCTGTTTCAGGTCCTGAGCACAGATACTTGCTGTGCGTGTCTAAAAACCAAAGTATTGACTCTGCCTGTGGAAATCCAACCTGGCTCAAATTTAAAACCAACACCAGCCCTGTTCAAATATTGGAACCATCTTGGTGAAAAATACCAAACCAGATCTTTTCTACATTTTGCTACAATTAAAGAGTTAAAATAAAAATGTTTCCGATATCAAACAAAGCACACATTAACTTAAGACGCACATAATAAAACACAACATATCCAGTCTAACGTGGAAATGTTAGCCTATTGTTAAATCATGAACTCTGGTTTTAACCGATTTAAATGAGGCCTGAGGAGCTTAAGATATTTTGGTTCTTCTTTTCCCTCCTGGATAATCTACTAATCAGCTTTTGGAGTAATTTTGATTGGTGAACCTGGCTTTGAAATCCTTTCAACTTAGGCTGGGCCTTTAATTTATTAATTTTAAGGCATAAAAAATAGCACACTTAATTGCATTTTTTAAAAACATACTAAAGTCTCGAGAGTGAATTCTTATTTGCTGTTTCTCACATTTAAATTTGATGCAAAAGCAGCTTTACAAGCATTGGTGCACTGGGGGTAGTCAATTATAAAAAACATCTCAGTATAACTTATGTTGCAGCAGCCCAGCCCTTTGCGATGTTAGTGTAAGCAGTAACATTTTTGGAATAAAAAAAATTCCCACATCAGAACAGTTGATGAGCTTCAGAACCTGCTTTTTACTCTATTGGGCCTTATTTAAAGGCCGTGTCACACCTTGATTATTTAGACCAGCGTATGCCGCAAGCAGTGTTGGGCACGTTACTTTGAAAAAGTAATTAGTTATAGTTACTAGATACTTCTCCCAAAAAGTAACTGAGTTAGTAACTGAGTTACTCCACAATAAAAGTAACTAGTTAGTAGTAAAAGTAACTATTGCGTTATTTTTGCGAGTGTATGAAATTAATAACTGGGGGTGTCTAATTCTGAAATCCTGTGTTTGGGTTGTCTATCTATCTATCTATCTATCTATCTATCTATCTATCTATCTATCTATCTATCTAATGATCCTTCACGCTCTCCATAGTTCTCCTGTGGCGCGAGCACAGGGCGGCTGTTACGCGCCTTTAGCGAGCATGCACGTTTCCTGTCGCTTGTGCGGTGAATCGTGCCGCCGCGCTGTGCGGAGATGCAGGGGAAACCGTATCTGATGGGGAAACGCAGCTCGACGTAACACCGGTATTTCCATCTGGAAAGCGCTGTTTTGCTGCTGGAGTCCTCCTCACTCTCCATCCTCCCCTCTCTCATGATGGGCGCACGAGTCCTTTCATGAAAAAAGGGTA
>NW_015150816.1:397074-398873 GCF_000732505.1 Cyprinodon variegatus
CTGATTTCTAATAAATAGCAAGCAGAACGCTGGGACTGCAGAGTGAGGTGGGGATTGTAAACTCTGTAGTCCCTTCTTGGTCTCCTCGCGAGTAAAACTAAATTAATTGTCTCTGTGCCTTCTTTCTTTCTCTGTATGTATGTATGATGTTTTAGGTGCTTAGACCTGACAGTAATACCTATGAAATAATGCACAAACATCATATAGGCATGCCATGCATTATGCATAAGTTGCCGTTGGACATAAGTTCTGGACTCCTTATGAATACGCTATGCAAACACCCAGAATGGAAAAAATACATAGAAAATTCAGCGTATGCCAGCGTTTTAGAAGATTCTGGGATGTTGGGCATATGCTGGCTAAGTCTGCAAGGTGTGACAGGACCCCAAGCTACTGGATCCAGAATTTGCCTGAAGGAGAAATCCCAAGGTATAAATAAAGTTGAGACTAAGTCTAAGTCTAGTAATTCCAAACCTGAAAAAAACTGAACAACTCCCTGCTAAATTTAGTTGCAACAATAGTTTTCTGTCTTATTAACTGTTTTAAAGAGACAAAGTAGCCTCGGTGGTATCTATTTTTCAACTGCACCAAAAGTTGCATATTTGATTGCAAATCTTGAGCTCTGAAAGGCAATGATTTGGACACTGTTAGAGCTCTGTTGTAGGACTTTATCTTCTGTTTACAGCAAATGTTAAACTCTTAAAGGCTGCATTTTATGCCTCCTTACTATATAGCTTTTACTACATCCAATGGAAAGAGTTCATGTTCATCTGAAATTCACACCTAAAAATGGGGCTTTTCAAAAAAGGTTGCATGAAAGATCAAGAGTTTCTAAAAAAGTTGCATGATAAGAACTTATAACCAGTCTGATGATTCGAAAATTTAAATTATCGACTAAAAAGAAGAAATATTTCTGCTGCTTTGCTCATATGTCCATTTATCCAATAATTTGGGTGTAAAAAGGGTTTTAGAACATATGTTTTTGGATTAAAATATGATTGAATTTAATAATTGATGTAATTGTATGTTTGTTGCTTTCTCAGATCTTTTAGCTTCCTTTTTCCATTTCATTTTTGGGAGATCTCGAATCTAAAGATCAGGCGGTCAAGAAATCAACTTTTTCCATTTTCACATCAGGCCATGTCGGTTTGGAAAGTTTTTATATTTTTTTTATCCTCAGTTATTCCAAAAACCTTTTATTGCACCGTGCTGAACATGATTTCTACTATCAGAAGTGACAGAGTTGAATGTTAAAGCTGCTCTTACCGAGCTCTGAGCTGTTAGTAGCAGCAGGGTTAGTGCCAGCAGACCAAACAGCTGCTGTGACGCCGCTTGTCTGTTCAGCTACAGGAAAAGTAAAAATCACTTCATGTTAGTCGCCTTAAAGACACTGATGTGTCCAATCTGCTGCAAAACCAAGACATGTATCCAAATAGTTCATGTTAAAATCTGTCCTACTGCTGCTGATGATGCTATCTACCTTACCATGTGTTGTGCTGCTGGCGGAAGCAGCGGTGGATGGAGGCGGGGCAGCGCTGGTGCTGATGGTGGCAGAAGCTGATTAGCACAACATGGTGGCATGTCAGTACCAGAAATCGCACAAACACACTGGGTTAAAGCAACAAACGCAGCAGCCTGTTGGGTCACGGCAGCAAGAGAGTTATTTTTACAAGGATAGCAGGAAATAGGCTGTTATTTATTGTTTTTGTATCAGGACCTAAAGGTGATCTGCTCTTTAACTATGGGGCCAAAATTGTTGCTTTATTATTTACAAATGTGTGTGGAGAGTCGTATATCTG
>NW_015150816.1:400291-401296 GCF_000732505.1 Cyprinodon variegatus
TTTTCAAATTTCTCATTTTCGGATTGGGTTTTACAGATCACATTCTCTTCGCTTCCAGAGGCGGGGTTTCTTTTGGACTGAGGAACAAAGACGCTTTATTGGTCCGCTGGATTAGGGCTGCAACTCATTTTGCTAATCAATTAATCTGTCATTTTTCAATTAATCAATTAATAATCTGATAGCCAAAGGTTCCTTAAAGAACATAATATACTGCTCTAAGTGGGTCGATCTGTCAACTAAATGCATGTTTTACAGGCTATATACTCCAGTTAGAAATTAATGGATTACTAAATTAGTTGACGATTATTAATAATCGATTAATTATGATTAATCCAATTAATTGTTTCAGCTCTAAACGCGTTACCAGTGAGCTTTTTTACAGTGGCGGCCATTCAAAATGGCCGTTGCCAGTCAAACGCCAGTTGAATAGCAGCCCACTTCCCTGCAACTCCCCGTAAATCCCCTCCAACTTCCAGCCACTGCAGCGACCCCCCTCTTGCATTTTTTTTTTACTCTGACTCCACCGTTTCACTGAATTACAGGGGGTGACCAGGAGATGATGCTTCTCTTTAGACTTTGACGTCCACAAATCATGACAGAAAGCCAAGGACCAGCAAGGAAAGTGGGAAACATTTTGAAAGGCTTCTACCGTATCGGGCTTGAAGTGAAGAGAATATGATCTGCAAAGCGCAATTTGAAAAAATACAATTTGTAGATCTTAATCTAAAAAATATAACATCTGAAAATATAAAATCTGTCAAATGTTTTAGAAAAAATAAATAAAAAAACAACATTTGAAAATAATTATAGTTATATTAAAATCTTGCTAAGCTAAGTTTCAAACAGAGTTCTTTTTTTTTTATTGCATCCCTGAACAATATATTTTTTATTTCTATTTATAAAGGCTTTCTGTGCTGGCAACAATAATGGAACAAAACTGATGTGTTTTTGCAGAAATTAAGTTTTTGGTTTTTGTGCATCATAACTGAACTTCTCTGCTTTGCT
>NW_015150816.1:401913-403906 GCF_000732505.1 Cyprinodon variegatus
ACCAGATCATACAGTCAAATTGATTCAAAGTATTCTATCTAAGGAAAACGAGTTGATTGCATTAAGCATGCTTGTAGCGACAGTGGAGAGGAAAAACTCCCTTTTAACAGGAAGAAACCTCCAGCAGAACCAGGCTCAGTGTGAGCGGCCATCTGCCGAGACCGACTGGGGTTCTTATCTGTGTAAAAAATGTTCCATCAGACATCCTCTCGTTCTTCAGATGCAACTTTTGCTTTAAAAGACGACTTTTTCTTTTCATTTTTTTTATCAGAGGCCATAATTGTTTTGTCATTTAACCTTCCTCACATTTTGAGGTGACAAAAGTTGTTTCTCTAAGGTCTTAGCTTTGCTTTTCTGTAGAAGACATAGTTCCCTAATGAGGTTGTTTTAACTATAAACTAAGACCTAATGAGGAGCAGAAAGGTGTTTTAATCATGTCCTGATACAAAAATGTTTCAATGATGGTAAAACAACAGGGCAGCGAAGCAGATGAAGGCTTACCAGAGGAGCTGAAAGTGCTGGTGTTGATGATTAGTGGCATGCTAGTAGTGGGGGTGGAGGCTAAAGGGATGGGAGGGATATGAAACGCTGCTGGGGTTAAAATATCCTCGCTCTTCTAGTTAACAGGTTCTAAAAGGACTAATCAGCATTTATCTAGATGAGCGGAAGAAGAGGAAGACTCTAAAGTGAAAGTTTTTATACTTTAAACAAAAAAAGACGAAAAGAATAACTAAAAATGACCTGAAAATAAACTGAGAAGGCGCTGAAGAGGAGGAGGATGGATGGATGTGCTTACCGTGGAAGGTGGCATTAATAGCATGGCTGGTGTTAGTGGAGTCAGTGGATGAGGTGGTGGGGGAGGAAGCGGCTGGTGGAAGTGAAGGGGTTTGGATAAAACAGAGAAAGATGCAGCGGATGGTGAATGGCTGTGATGCAACAGCAGTTTAAAAAACGTTGCAGAGATGATTCGGATCATTAAAGGTTTTCTGACGGTTGGAGACAGAAACATGGTGGACAAATCCTCCAACTAACAAGCAGTTCTTTAAAGAGGCTGTCAAGTTTGTTGCTTTTTTCATTCATTTTGCTTGAATTCTGCGTCTGAACACAGAGAGCAGGAACGATGGAGCAAAATTTTCTTCAGAGGAGAGAAGAGATGCTCTTGTTTTGAAAATGTGCCCCTGCTATGAGCTCTTCTACCACTAGAAAAGCTAAACCGACTTATTGGTAGATTTAAAAAAAGGCAACAGAAGGGGAGTAGAACAGTGTCAGCTGCGCCGCCCTGGTGGCTATTAACTGAAACGTTACCATGGCTACATTCTGTATTTAAAAAGGGTTTAGAATGCATCAAACCAAACTGGAAACGAGCAGAAAAAAGCAGTGCTGGTCACATATACAGGGCTGCATTATTAGGGAATACTTTGGGTTTTAAAACACAGACATGTAAGAAGAAACGGCATTCGCTGGTACCTGCAACTCATAGATACTCAAACGGTTCAACCACCTGGAAACAAACGTCCCGGAGAGGCGGAGTCACATGGGACAAGCAACACTGTACATACAAACCCTTTTCAAGTTTAAAATGAATCAAAACATTTTAAACTGAGCTGCATACCTAAAGAAAAGTCAGAGACCTTTGCACCAAACAGCCAATGTTTCTGGGCTGTGGAGGATCATGGAGTACCTTCAGAGAACCACTCAAGCACCTAAAATATGACTCTAGACAAGGGGAAAATTTCTAAAACATGTCTGTTCAAATACGGGTGTGTTCGTCGGGGTTCAAAATCATTTATTTTAAAGTCGCAGGGAAGCGGCTGTTCCAAAAGTCGCATTTCTGAATTCTGGTGCCGATTTTACACGAGTGAATAAAGTGAATGTGATTGGTCGATTATCAAGGGGACTGTTGGGGCCGGTTTATCGGAACCATCTTGCTAACCTATTAGCAACTTAGTGCTAGTAGGTTCTCAATGGCAAATTCCATTGGGACCAAGTAGCA
>NW_015150816.1:405108-409059 GCF_000732505.1 Cyprinodon variegatus
CTATGCTAGCCATTCTAAAGCAGCCAGGGGTTGATTCTAAATGAGCCAAAAAGCAGAGACAGGACCAATTGTCAAAATTTTGGTGTCCTTCATTCGATTTCATCCTGGACACTACAGAAAATGGGCTTAAAGTGTAAAAAACCGAACTTCTCCTTTAAATTTTCAAAATTTTGGGACAATATCATCTGATAAAGAGAAAATTTAAATACATGTTTAAGTTAGAATGATTTGACATTCAAATATGACTTCTGCAAAACTGGAGGTAATAAAATTTTCTTACAGAGTTAAATAATCTTCAGATTGAGTTACAGATTAGGGTAATGGTAAGGAGGTCTTCCAACTTAACAACTCTGAGGCTCTTTGCCTGAAATGAATTATTAATATATCAGAGGAAACATGTTTAAGCTGATCAGCTATTAAAAAAAAAGGTTTGTTTTCTCAAAAGCCCATAAGGATATCAAAATGAATAAAAATGAAAATAATTTTTCACAAATAACTTTTGATTGTTTTTATAATTAATTAAGAGACTTCTGTCATTTTTCCAATTAAAAATTAATTTATTAGTTAAATAAATTTATTTTTTGCCAGGTGTGTGAATGAATTCAGGCTGAACTGTGAGTAGGAACTTTCAGAGGTCACAAAACGTTTCCGTATGGGAAAAAAAAAAGGCCGGATTTAGAGCAGAAAGTTTCTCTAAACAAGGCGTCCAGAATCCAGTTAGATGGTTCAGCAGCTGCCAGGACGGCAGAAAACCTCCCAGTGATTGAAACAAAACAACCCAGTGGGAAAGAACCGCCTTCATGTCACACCGTCAAAGCAGGCGGATGTTTTTCTAAGCGGAGAGCCGATATGATGGCGTTAGGTTTAAGGCTGGATTCCCTCAGAGTCTTCCTGTTTTACAGATGCACCCGTTACCTAGACAACAACCTTAGAATTACAGCATGTTTGTAAAAATGTCAAAAGATCCACTTCCTTTGTATTTAGGTGGATATTTTCAGGCATGAAAACAGTGAAAGTTTGAACAAACATCAAAGGTTTTCTCCTCCTGTGTTAAAAAATGTCAAGAAAAAGAAAATATTCATCTCCTCCTAAAATCCTGTGAATTTAGATCACAGTACAGTATATTAAATCACAGCCAACACAAAAAAAAAAAAAAAATCACATCAACTCACTCATGTAAACCAACAGGGTCACATTTGGTTTGTTTTAATTTTGACTTGTGGAAAAAAAGCTCCTTCACATGCGGGAACCTTTTCATCCATGATACTGTACATACGGACATTTTGAACATTCGTTTTATGTCATTATGTGCTAAAATTTCCATGTGTAATGCAAAACTGTTTCCCATGTAGCAAGTTTTCTACATTAGCTTCACATGTTACCAAATGTCCATATGTGAAACATGTAGAGGAAGGTGTCACACCTCAATTTCACATTTTAAATAATATCCAAACTGGAAAAAAAAAGTTTTCACATAACACACCATATCATTTCTATGAGCTTTACATGTAAAAGTGATATGTGTGTCTAAAAGACAAAGTAAAATGTTTTTTAGATGAACATTATAGTAGCAGCCATTCAAAATGGCCCCTACCAGTCAAACTCCAGCCGATTGGCAGCTAGCATCCCTCCAACTCTCAACGAAATCCCCTCCAACTTCCAGCCACTGGAGTGACTCCCACATTTTTTTCACTCTGACTCCACCCTTTCACTGAATTACAGGATCTGACCAGGAGATGATGCTTCTCTTTGGATCTTAAAGTCCAAAAATCCTGGCAGAAAGAATATTTTAGTACAAAGATTGATGTTTAAAAAGGAATTATAAGGGACCAGCCAAGGGTCCATCAAGGGAAGTGGAGACATTTTGAATGGCTACTAATGTAGGTCATATCCAGCCCTTCACACAATAAAAACTGCATTTTTATTCAACTTAAGTTTCCTATGTACAGCTAAAACATTATGACCACTTTTACAATAGAGGTGCGTTTAGTTTTCCTACCTGAGCAGCTCGGTCCACCGGCTTCACAGCCTGTAAGTGGGGTGGAACCTTTAGAGAACAGAGAATTAAAAACGGGAACGTTAATAATGATCATCTCTACAATTAAAAAAAGAAAAACTAAAGGAGAAGAATGAAAAAATGAAACAACATAAAAGGTTTACATAGCTTTGTTCAAGGGGCAGAATAATTGAAAATATATAGAGAAAAGTTAATCATTTCAGATTTTTCTCCATCATTAATATGAACCTTAACCTGAGAGAAACCATCTTTGGTTTTGCATCATTTGTTTAGTAATTTTTCTTCCAAAATGAGTCAGAATGTTTCAAACTGTGAGGACCTGTCAGGTTAACAGACCTCCTCAGGTCTCAGATTCTGGTCTGGATTCTGGTTCTTCCAAAAACATCTTCAGCTTTTTACCAGAAATCATCATCAACAAGTATTTGGAACTGTTTAACTGTTACTTAGCTTTCTAAACTAAACCCTGCTTCCAGCAAAGGGGAAACGATCCCATATCATTATGCTACCACCCCTGTGCTTCCCTGTGAGTATGGTGCTCTTTTGTTAAACATCAGACCTAAACAAAGTTTCTTTTTTCCCTTTTCAGTCACGTTTTCCAGGGAAACCATGGAAATGATACAAAATTATATAAAACCTTAGACCAACATCTGCAATGGCCAATATTTACCTATATTTATTGTACCTTTCTTCCTTTTTGACACAAAAAGCAGACTACAATGGCATTGCTTTGCTGAACAGAACAGTCTTAGATACTGCTGACTGTGACGTTTGATTATAAGATATTATTGCCCCTGCATAGATAAAGGCCCAAAAAATATAAACGGACAGACCTGGAGGAAGAGTTGTGATGTTTAATGGAATGAAAGTTACATCATCAGGTGGCAGGAAGAGGAAAATAGCAGATACAGGTGGGGGAAAAAAACTCTCGACTCACTGAAAATGGAGACATCCAGAATAAAACAGGTACTGAGAACCATAACCTTAACTAAAAATCTACCAGGTCATTAAACACTAGTTAGATATAAAACCATTTGATCTAAATGTTTAATCATCAAGCTTTCATATGCTTATTCATTAACATATTATGAATATCATGACTTGTTTTTCTGTTGATGCTAAATGTCTTTGGTAAATATTGAAATCAACTGCGGTTAGATTTCAAAACATATTGGAACAAAAAAATTCAACATAAAAGCTTAAAATCACCTTTTATTAATATCTAATTAAGGACTTTAGGTTTAATTAAAGGTGGAATCTGCTGAAAACTCTGAATATTTCATGTTTTCTACCAATAAAAATGTCAAAATGACTTTTCAGCACCACGGACAGCGTTGCTCCAGGGCTAAGATTGCAGGAGGGTTACCAATGAAGGCAGTAGGACTGATGAACATGGATAAATATAGAATTTTTATATCAGGACAAACTTAATTCATCCCTCAAATGTTCTGATCAGTCTAACTCAGTCAGTTTAACTCCTGGTTCTGGTCTAAGAGACAGAAACTAAAAAACTGAACCTGAAACAACAGCTGAAAAGATAACATTTTTAATAATTTTATTGATAGTTTGTTCTTTTTTTTACTGGAGTCTCAGAAAGAAAGATTTATTACGATGTTGGAAACTTGGCAGCACCATTTGTGACCATTTTTTTCCCCACCAATTCTAAATATGTTTCAGAGCCTCTGACCTGAGGAGCTCAGCTCTGCTCGGTGGATTTTTATTCCTCAGTTCAGCTACTAGAACTCCTGTCTCGCCAGGCATAACATTTTCAGCAGATCAGCTGAAGGATTCCCCAAAAACGACCAAAAACGGACATTCTGGGGTTCTTTTAAGTCTGCAGCAGTCATTAAACAGGCCTTTTAAGTACGGATGCACGATATTATCGGCCCCCTATCGGTATCGGCCTTAAAACCGAATATCGGACATCAGCCACCCCA
>NW_015150816.1:409554-413635 GCF_000732505.1 Cyprinodon variegatus
ATTTTTTTTCGGCAGATTTGCTGCCAAATGTTTTAAGAATTTTGCCAATAAATCTAATTGAAAGTTATACCTGAATAATTTAACAGCAGCTCATTGACTTATTACCAATCATGGCTGATATAAAATTAAACATTGTTTCTGTTTCTAATACTCAGAGCCCAGAGGGAAACACTGTTAAAACCATCACTGATCTTCAGCGGTTATTCATGGTTTGTGTTAAATTTTTAAGCATGGAGGGTTTAAGGTCCATTAGTTTAACCATATTGTTGTTTTTTGAGATCAGGAAAGAGTCCCAGCTGTTTTGATTTAATACTGATGAGCTCAGAGTTGGTCGGCCAACAGCAGCAGCCATAAAACCTCCATTACAGCCAAATTGAATGTGACAGAGTTTGTGAGGTCTGAGATTACACAACTACCTCCGCTGGCTTTAAATCAGACCGTACTTTCTGCTCTGATCCCATCTGAGTCCAAACAGTCCATTTACCACGGCTCCAAACTAAAACACACAACTTCAGTCTGATTTCCACTCACTGTCCTTCTGTTTCACTCATGAAGGGCCTCAGAGTTTCTCCAGGACACGATTTACAACAGAGAAGATTTAGCAACCTATGAAAATTTGAAAAGAAAAACTTAAGAACTCCATCCGTACGGTCAAAAGTCGCATGTCAGCTCTGTGTTGGGAGAGAGATTTGCTAGAATACGTCATGCACAGAAACAAGGATTCTGCAAAGCAAGAAGCAAAATAAAAAAAAGGAGAAACCAGAAGAAAAACAACTTTTTGAGATTTCAAAATTGATTAAAAATCAGTTATGCCAGCGAAGGAGTCTGGAAGAAGTTTGACAAGATGAACTTTCAGATATGTGGAAAGCAGAAGGGATGTTGATGGAAAGGAGCAGCTCATGTGTTAAACATGGTGGCGGCGGTGTCATGCTTGGGATTAAACTACCCAGACAGGTCTAGTTACTTAGAACTTACAGCTAAAAGGTTTGGATCAGTTAAAATCATTTTTTTTTGTTTTGTTTTTTGCAGCTAAATAAAAAAAAAAAAATTCAATTTCATGTTAAAAAGTTTCCATTTTTAAAACCGTATGATGAGCTTCAATATTTGGGTTTCCTTTCACAAATTTCTTAAAACACTTTCACTGGTAAAATGATCTAGAAATAAGCAAAAGTTTCTTAAATTAAGTTAATTTACCCTTAATTTGAGTAGGTAAATGAGATAGTTTGCCAATGGAATGAGTATTTTTAGTCTTAAAATAAGATAATTAGATAAAATGCACTTGAAATTAGACAATGCAATTGTGTTTTCTTATTTTAAGTGTAAATTGTCTCGTTCCATTGACAAAATGTCTCTTTTACCTCCTCAATTCAAGACAAAATGCACTTATTTCAAGAAAAAAATGACTTATTTAGATGTTGATTTTTTCCAGTGTTTTTCCAGTAATTTTGGCCGATTCCTGCTGTAATAATGTATTGGGTTTTAGTTTGTAGGAAATGGATAACAAAACTGCTATTTTCAATGACTACTTATTTTTGTCCAGCTTTAACATCGGTATCGATATCGGTTATCGGCTACATGAGTTTTAAAATATCGGCATATGGGATATCGGCCAAAATCCCAATATCGTGCATCCCTACTTTAAATATTGGTTTGATGACATCTTACATCATTTAGCCGCAATTTTCTACACAAGGTAGTAGATCAATAATGAAGTGGATCCCTACTAATCCTACTGGAATTATTTTAACTTTAAGGTAGGAAGGTAAAAAAAGAGGCAAAATTATCTAAATTGTTTTATATGTTTGAACAACTTCTCAATAACAGACTTTAAACAACATTGACAAAAGAATGAGCAAAGATCCAAGGTTTACAGTAAAATCCATTAAGCTCCGGATTTAAGTGATACTGGAGCGGTTTAATGGGGACAGAAAGGAAGTAAAAGTTTTCCCACAAAAAAAAAGGGAAAATCTGGTTTGAACCGAGCGTCTCACATCTCAGTAAAAAGCTGCAGTGGTCTGAGGAAGAACTAAAAAGTGACCCTGGTTGTTGCTTTTGTGTCTGTCTGATAAATTTCCAATGAGCACAGCTCCACCTTTGCCTCAAAGATGACCTTCAGGTTTCCGTCAGATATGGAGATCAGGAACCAGCCTGAAGTCTCTGACAGGAGCAGAGCGGCTGACTGACAGCCTCTGGGTGCCGCGGTGACAGCCGCAGTGTGTTCGTACCCAGCGTCTTCCTCTGACTGACACTGCAAACACGGAGCAGCAACAAACCCGTCTGACAGCTGCTCTGCAATTCTTTCTGCAAGCCCAGAGAAAAGATTCTCAAAAGAGGTTTTTCTGCTGAGCTCGGCGGCGGCAGACGTGTGTTCTGAGGAAGCCCATTGATGTCAGTCAATAGAAACTTGTCCAAAACAGACAAGTTTCTATTGACTGACTAACTCCAGAAAAACAAAAGGCAGTTACTAACCGAGGTTCCATTTGATAAAGAACTCCAGGAAGTCCATTTTAATTAGCATCATGCAAGCTGGCTTACTGCTTAAGGCGTAGAATCAAATAGGCTAAAATCTCGCTGGAAGCAACATACTGTATCAGCACAAAATCTGGCGAGAAGCGACTTTCCCAAGAGGTGCTGGGAAAAACCCAGAACAACATTAAAGCTCTAAAGTGCTGGTTACCCTCCTGCAGCAGTGTACCGCAGTGAACTTGTCGCAGGTATTTTGGATTTATGCCTAATTTTGAAGCGTGCTCTGCACTGAGTTATTCCACGCCACAACGCAAGAGGGACAACTAGCTGTGGGTTAAAAAAGTAAATGGCAATTGTTGTTCTAACACACAATTGTATTGTAATCTGACTCAGAAATATAAATTTGACATCTAACAAATATATTCATGTTTGCCCGACTCAAATTCTCAGAAGTTGGTTTAACAAGGAGTTTTAAATCGCCTATACAAGATTTTATGAGTTCCCTCAACTGTAAACTCATGGGCATGCGCACTGCTCATGTTCATGGACACGCCTACTACGGTACGCGGTTTCCTATCCCTTTCTTCAAGTGCACAGCCTTTTTCCCTCGCGTTTAACCTTAACCCTGAATAAGCTAACGCAAACACACGCACACGTGGAGAGGAAAGTGCAGTTCTCAAGAGGCTCTCAGGTTACTTTGCTCTGTGCAATTAAGATTATGTTGTTGAACATGGCTTTATACTGTATCTATCGATACAATGTTTGACTTGAAGCAATAAAAATGGTGCATAAACATATTTTTTTGTGTGTTGAATGATGGGTAGTGAAGACGATTGGTAGAACTAAACAAACTGAGTTGATAGAACTCAACTTACAGATAACACTACAAAATCTGAGTTTGTAGAACTCAAAATCTATATGTCAAACTCATAAAACAAAATTGATAGAACTCAGAACTTCAAGGTGAAACTCAAAAACCTAAGTTGGCAGAACTCAAAAATCTTTGTAAACTCAACCAGAGTGAATTTAAGTAAGGAAAACTCAAAAAACCAAGATAATAAGCCTAGTTAATTTAAGTTCTGTCAACCTCTATTTTTTTTTTCAGTGGCTGATGCAGCGTGGAAGTGGGGGCAAGTTTGTCCAAAACGATCCATAATTCTGTGCATTTTTCAGTTTCACACTGAAAAACATCTGGAAAGCATAGCCAAGGAAGGAACACCTGATTTTAATTTTTCTAAGTTTTTTATCAAGCTTGCTTAATATTGTGCGCAGCATACAACCTCAACACTGCAAAAACGACCTAGAAATAAGTAAAAATGTCTTAAATTGAGTGTATTCACCCTTAATTTGAGCAGGCAATGAGATAGTTTGCCAATGGAATGAGTAGTTTTACTCTTAAAATAAGATCATTAGATAATATGCAATTGAAATAAGACAATGCAATTGTGTTTTCTTATTTAAAGCGTAAATTGTCTTGTTCCATTGGCAAAATTTCTCTTTTACCTCCTCAATTCAAGAACAAATGCACTTATTTTAAGAAAAAATGACTTATCTAGATTCAGAATTTTTGCAGTGAAAATATAATTCTTATTGTTTTTTTATTTATTTATTTATT
>NW_015150816.1:414413-415981 GCF_000732505.1 Cyprinodon variegatus
GGAAAGTGAGTACTTTTGCCATCTCTGGCTGAGACACACATGCAGACGACCTGATAAAACAGCCTTAAACTTAGAAAGGTCAGGATTTAAGTGTGAGAATAAATCCCAGGGAGAATGGAACAGCTGCAGGATTAGCAGGATAACTCATTTTGGGCTCCACAATTATGTTTTTTTGAAAAAAAAAAAAAAAACAGCACTGCACATTGCCATGAAAAAAAGGACCGCTACAGTGAAACATGGAGGTGGCAGCATCAAAGCCCAAGACCTAAAACCTGCGATGATGGTAAACTGATGCTTACAGATGCTCTCCACCCATTCTAACTAAATTTAAAGTTTTAAGAGAAAATTATAAATCTTCAAGAGACAGGGAAGAGATTATTAAAGATATTAGTTCCTTTACCTTGAACTTTCTAACTATTTTAAACCCATCAATCATATTAAGTATTAAGTCAAGTATTCATGGACACCTCAGGCATTTTATTTACAGAATCTGAAACTATGATGTGTAAAATTAAAAGTTTATTCTCAGCACACGATGTTATTGAATAAGATTTGTTGTTTTTTTACACATGTTTTCCTGATGATGACATTTTTATATTGACATGACATCAATTCAATTAAAACAACAGAGCACGGGTGGGTTTGTTTACATGCAACAAAGCTGTTAATAAGCAGAACGGATCAATGCTATGCATATTAGAAGCGTGTTAGCAGCACTCACCACTAGTGGGCGCAGCAGCAGTTAAGTGAGTGCAATGAGGGAAGCAGACTGTGAAAAGAAGAAAAGGTTAGTGGTCATAAGGTAAAACAATCATATCAGATGCGATAATAAATCCTCCTTTTGGAGTGAAAACAAAGTTTTATTTAAAGACACAAAGATTTTTAATCCAGAGGTTCTGACATTAGTTGGACTGTTTTTTTTTTTTTTTTTTTTCTGGAACCTCACGGGATCCTTCCTCCAGACCCTCGTCAAAGTCACTCCTTCCTCCATAAAAGATCCCAGCAGCTTTTCACTGAAAGGACCGAAAAACAGAATCTGATCTGGTTTCTAAATTTAAAAAAACTCCACGCTTTTTTGCACCGCCTCAAAAAAAAACATTTCAGACAATCTCTACATAAAGGCTGACATTGATTCTATATATATATTTTTTTGTATAAATGTAGATTTTTGTGTGAAATATAATAATCAAATAAAGGAAAACAAACATTTTCCATAACTATAATGACCAAAAGACTAAAGAACCATTTTCTGCACTGATCATTGAGCAAACGCCATGGTTTGCAGTTTTATACACGAGATATCAGTTTGTATTCTGATATATTGAGTCCAATAAATTATGAATAAAGTAAAAAAGGCTGCGCATAAATGGAAAATGTAACGGTTTTACAGCTCCCCTGGTAAAGAAAATATGTTTGAAATCACTATGGCAACCAGATCAGTATACGGCTTAACATCAATAAAAATAACAATAAAAATAACTCAGAGAAAGAAAAAAAGAAAGAAAGAAAGAAAGAAAGAAAGAGAGAAAGAAAGAGAGAAAGAAAGAAAGAAAGAAAGAGAGAAAGAA
>NW_015150816.1:418945-420854 GCF_000732505.1 Cyprinodon variegatus
GTTCCATCTTCCTCCGTACCCATAATATCAATCTGCAGGTTTACTAGTGGTTCCTAGAATTTCTAAAAGTAGAATGGGAGGCAGATCTTTTAGTTCTCAGGCTCCTCTCCTGTGGAACCAACTACCAGTTTTAGTCAGTGAGGCAGACACTCTGTCTACTTTTAAGGCTAGGCTTAAAACTTTCCTTCCACCTGCCGAAGACACAGACGTCCATCCCCGTGAACACCGGGACTGAACTCAATGGGAAAGGAAATGATTCTCATTTCTAATTTAAACCGTTGCGTATATTAGCTGCGAAATACGAATCTAGATGCTATGACCGAAAAAATTTGATTGACATTGATATATGATTGGCCGAATTTAGGCATACAAGCTGACGTATAACTAACTGGCCTACATAAGAAAACAAAAAAAATAAAACACAGATTTTGAGACTTTTGGGACAATTTGGTCTAATAAAGAGTACATTTATATACATGTTTAGGCTAGAATGATTTGACATTTAAATATGATTTCCCTATGACTTTAAAAGCAGAGGTACATTTCTCCAATGTGAGATCAATAAAGTTCAATTAGATTATTATTAAGTCTTTTGTATTTCAAACTGGATCCACCAGCTCAGCAGAGCAACCAGTAGCTTAAAATCATCTTGGAAAGAAGAAGCTGTTGCCTCATATAACAGATCTCCTGTGACCAGAGTAGACCTCACAGGTCCACCTTAAACAGTCGGGGATGTCGCAGCCTTCTGTTCCAAAAAATACCAAGATTTCCAACAAAGGCCGTGGATGGTAACAGGTGGGTTTCGGCTTTGTACCACTTCCGACTTGACTTATTTATCGTAAAAGTAAAGACAAAATAATTACTAAAAATATCTTGCAAATTAGTGGAAATGAAAAGTAGTATTAATTTAATGTTTGAAGCTCTAAAAAAGTGGTAAAAAAGTCATACCAGTGGGCTTCAGCAGATGGCCGCTCACACTGAGCCTGGTTCTGCTGGAGGTTTCTTCCTGTTAAAAGGGAGTTTTTTTCTCTCCACTGTCCCTACAAGCATGCTTAGTGTGGCGCTATAGAAATAAACTGAATTGAACTGAATTTTACAAAACCTCCCGTCCACACCAGACATTTACCAAACAATCCTCCAGCCCCGGTGTGTTCTTAATTACTCAAATTAATGGAAGGGTCTAACAATTAACAACGTACTTCAACAATTCCAAATATAAAAATAAATTAAACATTTTTGCTCTATATTAAATTCAATATATTCTAAAACTAAATTAGTAGAAATCACAAAAATTTAGCATAAATGGCCACAACAGGAGACATCAACCAATCAGCTGGTGTTTAAATGTATACCCCTCAAAAAAGTGAATAGTTTGAAGCTAACAGATATTGCACCATAATGCAATACATATTTTAAGTTTTCACAGATCTGAGTTTTAACCTTTGAGTCTTCATCAACTTTTACTTACTGCAGCTAAGCGTGTTGTCGGTCTGAGGAAGCGAGGACGCGATGAGCCACTGGCTGTTGTCCCAGTCGATGATGTTCCCCACCGTGGTGCAGGTCAAGCTTTCCAGGTCCTGCTGAGTCAAGGTACGATTCCACAGGCGCAGGTTGTAGATGTTCCCTTTGAAACTCGGTACCCCTGAGGACAAACATGTACGCATCCAGTCAGGGGGGGGGGGATTTACCATTCGGCAAAACTAGGAAGTTTCCAGGTTCCTGGGGGCCCCATAAAAGTCTCTTTCCATGTATGGTTAATGCAACTATTCCTTATTTGTGCACATTAATTATTTTTGTGATCAAAATCCTTTTGTTAAAAAAAAGAGGGCGAAAATACTGGTTAGCTGATTGGCCTATGTTGGTGATAGACGGGCCAAATAAACCAATCAGATCAACGAAGCATATGACG
>NW_015150816.1:424022-425520 GCF_000732505.1 Cyprinodon variegatus
ACTGCAGTTAATGCAGCTATACCTCCTGAACAGACACTCCAAGCTTCGACATACTGAAACCACAGTTTGAAACCTTCAAATGGAAACCTCATCAGCACCTGAGTAACGTCCAGTCTTTCCACTTCCAAACATATGGTCAGTTCATTGAGTGACGGGATGTAAACAGAGTTGGCGACCTCTGCGACCTCAGCACTGGGGATTTTCACCTTCTGGTTCCTCAGAGCCACAGCAACTGGAGTGGAGGGAATAAAAGAAAGCAAAGATGTTAAAAGGAGAAATAAGCCTGGAGGTTGAACACAAAGAGAAAATACACTTTAGAATTTATTCAAACTTGCATAAAAAATAGGATACAGAAGCAACACAATGTGTTTCTTCAGATTTAAGGTATCAGTTGCTTTGAAAACAATTAACATACAGAAAAAATTGGAAATTATATGCACGTTTTTGGGGAACTCTTTAACAGGCCGCAACTCACAAAAAAACAAAACAAAAAAAGGTTATAAATAGGTTATTTTCAAGACCTTAACAACTCTTTTAACATCATTTACTCCTTTTTAAAATGTTCACATCATAGCCGGAACGTACCGTGCTGGAATCTAACCATGAACCCCCTCTTCTGTATGCTGAAGTCAGAGATGAAGGAAAGCTCCATCTCGTTCCTCGTCGAGTTCAGTGTCAAACCGTTGGCCGTCAGACCACAAAACTTTGATTCTGCGTTACCCGTGTTCACCAGGACCCGGTCGTACATGCAGTTCAGCGCCTCTTCCAGTTCAAAGTCCAAAAACGAGAGCTGGATGATGAAGCCGGCCGGTGCCTGCAGGGTCCACTTACAGGTGTGGGTGTTGGGGTATTTCTCGGGGTAGCAGGGTGACTTGATCTCCCCCCGGGCTTCAGTTAGCACCACATTACAATTTATGGAGCTGCAGCCCAGAACTGGAGCTGATGGTAGAATAAAGTCAATGAGTCAAACCTTCAGTTACACGACTAAAGAAATGAGGACAAGACGAAGAAGGACGGACGGAGACAAGACGACAGAGGAGGCAAACAGTTATCAACGCTTCGTCAGCAGTAAGAGATTCACGAAGAACTTTAAAGATCTTTGCAGCAAATGAAGGACACTATAAGATAAAGGAAGAACCACCAAGAAAGAAGGTACATCTCATCTTTCTTTCGTTTTTAGGAGGACTTTGAGTTAGAGAAAAGCTCAGCAGCAAAGAGAAGTTCAATAATTAATCAAGGGAAGAATTATTGTGTACAATTTATTTTTTTGGAAGAAAATTAAGAGTTTGGCAACAAGTGAAATCCAGAGTGGATGAGAGGTCATGATCATTCCCTAACGCCATGGATCACATCTTTATAGCTGGGAAGGAAACCAGCTTGCAGGCGGAAAACATAATATTAATATATATCTTTCTATGCTGATGATGTGACACCATTTACTTTAAAGGTATACTATGCAACCGGTGTTGATTTTCCAGCGAGGCTCCCCCCAGAGGGC
>NW_015150816.1:428764-429990 GCF_000732505.1 Cyprinodon variegatus
TGTCTGCTGTCATGATTCATGCAGCTATTATTTCATCCAAATGAAAAATGGAGAACAGATAAGCAGATCAATAATCTTTCATTCCTTTTGGGACAGCATGAAAAGTCAGCTGAGTACAAAACATAGAGAGGAAAAGAACAAGAAGAGAGGAACAAAACCTAGAACAAATAACGTATGTCTATTCTATTAAAATTTCTATATCTGTATAATAGATTTGTTTTATGAGTCGTCTTCTGAATTCAGAGGGCCCCCAGCCTCTTTTTGCCTAGGGTCCCAAATTTCCTAAATCCGCCCCTGTTCCCACTGCATTAGACGCTAACACACACTGAGGAGTCCAACTAAAGAAGGGGGATTACCCAACAGCTAAAATTTTATGGTGCATTCAAGGACAACTCGTACATTGGGCTGAAAAACTCATAAAGAATTCACTTTTTTATCCCAAAAAAAACTTTACATGAACTGTTTTCTTGCTTTATTGTAAAATCCATCCTCTCATGACTCTTTGTTGAAGTGAAATCATATCGAAGCATAATAAAGCAGGGTTTTAAAAAAAATTAACAGTTTGATAGCTTTATCGTTTCCAAATGTTTAATGCCGTCTACAGTACAGTCAGCCACCAATGGTTGGTTTCTCCAGAGTTCTAATGAGAAACATGTTGGCCTTTATGGTATTCTGAAACTGCTGGAAATAAGGGGAGAGTTCCCCAACATGAAACAAACCAAAACAAAAAAAACCCAGAGAGACAAGAGCTGAAATGGAAAATGGAAAGAATGGTTTGCCCTACTCATACGGAGCAACAATGGAGCCTGTTCATCGGAGGCCCGGTTCTGGCTGAAGCCAAGCCGCAGCCAACGCACTGGAAACGTCAGAAACCAGCTCTGTGTGTGGGTCGGCACCCAGCATTTCGTTCTCTGCTTGTCTGAACCCACAACCAGGAGGAAACAATCTCTCTGGGGCCACATGTTCAGAAACAGCCGCAGCTTCGCTTCAGGGAAGCTTGTTCTGCTGCTGTTCTCCTCCTTCCCAGCTGGACTTTCTCCCTGTGAGGCCAGTTAGGGTCACCCAGTCCGTCATCCCCATGAAGCTTTATGCTCATTGAATTTTATTGGAATTTAGGGGCAATTAGACCAAAAAGTGCAAAAAGACCAAAAATTAGACCAGATGAAAGTGCGCATTCAGCTCGGCAAAGAACTCATGCTCTTCCTCAACACTGAAGTCCTCAGACA
>NW_015150816.1:431100-433961 GCF_000732505.1 Cyprinodon variegatus
TCTATTGATGTAAACGTTAAATCAAATTTCTTTTGAGGAGATACCAGAAGGGCGGTTCCACTACATCATCCCATCAACTCAAGCTAGCTCCTCCATGCCTGCCGAGGAATAATCCCTCCAGCATGATGCTGCCACCACCATGCATAACAGAGGGGGCCATGCGCTGTTTAACAACTTTGTAGAATAGGTCTCCATGGTAACAAAAAAAAAAAAGGAAAACTTTGGAGGAAAGTCGTAATTATCAAGTGTCAGAACCAAACGCTGCCAGCAGAAATGGAGGAGCAGGATTTATGACCCTAAATCTTTAAATATGATTTGATTTGATGCAGTTTGCTAAATAACATTTTGATTATCAGTCCAAGACTTTCACAGTCTGACTCAGTGGTCAGGCGTGCTCAGAAGCTGCCCCCTTCCTCCCAGACTGAACTCTAAAAGCTGCATGTTTCTCATGTTTCCTCCTGCATCGCCTCCCTTCCCCTGCAGTCTGGCTGCCTCTAATTCCCACACACAACTACTTCTCATTTATTATTTCTGGAAAAAGTGCCAATGTCAGAAGCTTCCTGCTCCACAGCGATACAGGAAACTCGTTCCATGCAACCGTTATGTTGAGATCCTGTGACATCTTATCTGGGTTTTAGGAGTGAAAGAGGGGAAGTGTTCTGAAGCAGAAGAAAAATAAAGGTTCTGTTGACAAATTCTCCCATCTGCTGTGGAATCCCTGCAGCTCCTCCAAAGTAACCCTGGAAGATCCCTGCAACTGTCCCAGAGTAACCCCTGACCCTTACAGTCTAGATAAACATCTATTTCTGGTGCCTGCAGTCGGTCCATCCTCTCTCCATATCCAGATGATAGTTTTAACCTAATTCTAGATTCAAAGCTATAATTTTGTTTTAGAACGTTGCCTGCCTTAAATTTCTCTACAGCTTCTTCCCAGTTTTATCTCACACTAAATGTTCTCCACAAAGGTGTCAGAAGAACACACCTTCTTAAGTATAAGTAAAGATAGCTGTATAAAAAACACTCTGGTAAAAGTACCAACCGGACTTTTAGTTTAGTACAACAAGTACAGGTTCACTAAGTGTGAATTACATCTGAAAACATCTTATTTCTCCACACCTGTTCTCCCCTGGATCCCTTTCAAAATATGTTGCCATTTGTTTAAGTTAAGGGCCACATTTTCTGCTAAAGTCATAAAGAATTTTTAAATACTCTGAATTTAAACCCACATTGGAGGCAAAGACTTAAAGCACTTCACCACAGGAAACTGAATGCTAAAATATAATGCAAATGTGTAAACATGTTACCATATTCGCCTCCACTGTTTGTTTGTAGGTAAAGGAATTAACCTCATGGTCTCTTAAAGGAAAACTGCAAACCTGCGTTGACCTTGATCACCTGACAGAGCTGCACCTGTGAGCCCAGCATGTTCTTTATCTCTTATCCTGGAATTTCTGAATTCAGTTTTTGTGAAACAGGCCTCTGGGCTCCAGCTGGACAGATTCTCCTCATGCTCATGATTTTCTCACCGTTTTGATGCAGCTTGAACGCCGTGTTGTTAAAGATACAGAGAAAACAGTAACTATTTCAGCTCTGGTTCTCGACCAACTTAATGCTTCCAGAGTTTTTAATGTTTTGGCTTCACTCAATGTGACAAAGTTATAAATACAGTCTGAAGGAACCGGCCAACAAAAGCAGAGTCTTTCTCAGCTTTATATAACCTCATAGTCAGCAGAACAAACATCCGTTTATGGTTGGATAATAAGCATCACTTTAGTCCTAAACCTAAGGAGCAGCCGTCATGTTAGAAGGCTGAACATGAAGGCACAGAGATCCCTCTGCAGATCTCTCCTTTCACCCAAGAACTGATCACATCAAACGGGCCTCAGCACAGATCATTAACCCTTTAAAAAAAAAATCGAAATCTTAAAATAAGTGCATTTGTTCTTGGATTGAGGAGGTAAAAGAGACATTTTGCCAATGGAACAAGACAATTTGCACTTAAAATAAGTAAATGCAAATGCATTCTCTTATTTAAAAAGCATATTATCTATTTCAGCATTAAAAATACTAATTCCATTGGCAAACCATCTCATTTACCTTCTTAAATTAAGGGTAAATACACTTAATTTAAGAAATTTTTACTTATTTCTAGATCGTTTTTTCCAGTGCCGGCAGGGTGCGGTAAGCCTACACTGGAAAAATAATCTAGAAATAAGTAAAAATTTCTTAAATTAAGTGTATTTACCTTTAATTTGAGTAGGTAAATGAAATGATTTGCCAATGGAATGAGTATTTTTACTCTTAGAATAAGATATTTAGATAAAATGCACTTGAAATTAGACAATATAATTGTGTTTTCTTATTTTAAATGTAAATCGTCTTGTTCCATTAGCAAAATGTCTCTTTAACCTTCTCAATTTAAGAACAAATGACTTATATAGATTTTGATTTTTTCCAGTGTAGCGCCATTCTCCCCGCTTTACAAGCTAAATCAATGGGAACTACTAGACACATCTGCAATCAACAACAATTATTAAAGATTTCCAGAGGACTTCACCATTGAAATTCACCAGAGCTATAGTGAAACTGACAATGCCCACGTGCATGCACTGCTAAAAAAAAAGGAAAGAAAATAAGTCTTTTTAAAAAAAATAAAATGTACATTTAAAATAAGAAAAAACAATTCCACTGTCTTATTAAAGTGCATATTATCTCTTACTTTTAGAGTAAAAATGCTCATTTTATTGGCAGATCATCTTATTTACCTGCTCAAATTAAAAGTAAAAACAATTAATTTAAGAAACTTTTACTTATTTCTAGATTGGTTTTTGCAATGTGGCAGTTGGATACCCTGCAAAAAC
>NW_015150816.1:435189-436266 GCF_000732505.1 Cyprinodon variegatus
TCACATTTAAAGTACTTTCAGAAGTTTGTATTCTGAATGTGAGCGTACTTTTCCTTTAAGAGCAAAGCAGCTTCAGTAGAAGCTGTTCTGAAAACGCAGTAACATGATCTCTGAATCCGAGCTCTGATCTTTAAATCTAAGCTCTCTCCTCTTCCTGCTCTGTTGTTCTCCCCATGGAAGCATTTTTCCTTCCACAGCTGATAAAGGCTTGATGGACAGCTCAGGTGTGGGCCTACTGACCAATCAGAGAGCGGTAACAGAACAGAGGAAGTGCATCCATGCAAACATTTCGACCGATAAGCAAATACTGCAATGAAGGAGAGGACTGGTTCCCAGAGAAGAAAAGCTCAGTAGTGAGATCAGAGGAGCAACAAATGAAAAAAAAGATGGTAGACATGGGCTTAAACCTGAAACTAGAAATATTAAACTAAATAACTAACAACTTGTGCTTTGCGCTGTTTCTTTTTCCCCCCTCAAATTTAACAAGGTCTGAATACATATAAAGAAACTTTGTTCCAAATGTTTAAGATTTAAACAGCAATGAAGGCAAGAGATTAGATGTGATTTAATCTCCTCTTTCCAAATTTTCAGAAAATCTGGTTTTATTCTACTAGAACTTGTTGATTTGTATCTATTCCTTCAAGTCTACATTACTAAATAATAGCTGCAAAATAAAAATAATAGCTGAAATATTTATAAAACCAATCTAAAAACGGGAAACAGGATTTGAGCAATCCAGTTTTGATTAATAAAAATGTAAAGAATGAAAATCCATTAATTGAGAGGATTTCATGTAGAATAATCTAGTGCTGGTTTGACCCATCTATCTCAGAACTTTGAACCCGTTTGTCCTTCAGTCCTCATCTTCAGACTTCAGGCTCCGTTATTAGATCTACTGAAGCAGAAACTCAGCATCATGCGTGCAGCGATGCCTGGGGTCACTTTGTCCTCCAACATGGCGGACAGGAAGTAGCAGACTTGCTCTTTGACCTGATGCTTTATAAACAGCAGAACACGTTTCTGAACTCAAAGAAGGACCTCGCCTCAAGCAACATAAAATATTGTTGTTCGTTAAAG
>NW_015150816.1:438281-440248 GCF_000732505.1 Cyprinodon variegatus
TAAGTTGCTAACTGGTTAGCAAGATGCTTCCGACAAACCGGCCACAACCAAAAAGCTTGCGAACCTTCTGCCACAACAATCCCCCCCCCTTGATAAACGACCAATCACGTTCACTTTATTCACTCGTGTAAAGTCATGCACCAATCGGGAGAATTCGGAAATGCAACTAAATCGAGTCTTGTGTAACTTTTTTCTATCTTTTCTAACTTTTTCCTTCCACCTAACTTTCTAGTATCAAGTTTGGATTCAGCACTGTGTGAACAGCCCCTCTTTTTTAGCTTTTCTTTTTAAGGTAAATTCCAATTGGAGACGCCACAATTTCAGACACAAAACAGAGTCTATGAGAGCAGCCATGATGGATTTACATCCCATTAAAAACGCAGTGAAGCAAGAACCAGAGGTAGAGAGAGCTGGGTCCCTGGTTGCTATGGTGATTCCCTCCTTTCCTAAAGTGCAAAGTAGACCAACTTAATCTGATTTCATCTAGAAATCCTGTCAGATTTTAGGCCTCAAGCAAACAGTCAGTCTGAAAACTCTGTTTCCTTTTCTAACTGACTTTTTCCTTCCACCCAACTTTCCAAAACACGGTTTGAATTCCTATACTACTTGTCAGTATTTTGTGAGTAAAAACATCTATTGGTTTTCTTTGGTCGGCCAAAATCCTAAACTATAAGTATAACTGTACGTGTTTCAAAGAAATAAAAGAAGTTTCTCCATAAAGGTATGATTCAGTTTATCGTGTTTGAAACATCTTTTATTTATCTGGTTATATTCTCAGAAATGTTTCTAAGAAGGATAAAAAAAAAAAAAACAATATTGTATACCTTTCATACAGTGTCTAACCTGAGGACTTGGCTGTTACCGTGACAACAGCACATCAGCGCCACCTACAGCTCCATGATTCTTTCCCACACCAAGCAAGTTAATGCAGCCATCAGTGATCACATGTGAAAGTAACGAGAGCAGGATTAATGTTGGAGCCTAATTAACATTTAGACGTGTGGCTGTTTTTGGCAGCTGGCTCTGTGGCCCACTAATTGAATTAATCGGTTTAAATTGTTAGGCTTTTATGGTCCTGACAGCATCCAGCCAACAGCTTCTCTGCAGAACTCTATAAATAACAGTGTGTGTGATGTAACTGGATTATATCAGAAATGATGGACTGTAAATAGATCACATTTATTTACAGAAGATGGGGCAAAGCAGACTGGATAATTATTTCTATTAGGTTATTTATACTCAAAGGGCTGGATGCCGGGTCAGAGAGGATGAGGAGAAATAAACAGGAGGGGAATGAGGAGGACAAAAATGACCACTTAGGCAGAAGAAAATGCGTTAAAACTACCTTTACTTTAATCTAACGATGCCAGAAAAAAAACTCTTATTTTGAAATATACGCCTGACCTTCATTGTAAAACATCGGTTTCCTCTCTATCTTCTCACAATCAAAGTTCTAATCAGAGATGCGATTTAAAGATAAATAACTCTGGGAGGGGGAGTAAAAACAGAAAAGTACTTTGGCATAAGTGAAAATCACTTTTTAGGAAAAGTCAGAAGATTGTTGACGTGATTGGTAAAGTAAAAGTACAACGTATTTTTGCACATAAAAGGATGCAGAAGAAAATGTTCCTTTTTTTGGTCGTTTTACTTTATTTGTGTAAAAACAAGAGAGACGGTGGTGTTCAAACGGTACCGTCTTTAAGAAAAACATGAAACTACAAGATTTCTGCCTGCCTGAGAACTAGAACGTCTTCTTTGACAATTCAGTGAATTGTCTCTACTCTGAGACAGAAAAAAATAAAAACAAAGAGCATAGTTTTAAAATGACAAAATCAATTTCACTGCACTTAACCTGGTCCCTATGCTCAGCCCATGGATCGTATCGGATATCGGCACACACGTTCAGCCATGGATCGTATCGGATATTGGCACACAGGTTCAACCCATGGATCGTATCGGATATCGGC
>NW_015150816.1:442700-445113 GCF_000732505.1 Cyprinodon variegatus
CCCATGGATCGTATCGGATATCGGCACACACGTTCAGCCATGGATCGTATCGGATATTGGCACACAGGTTCAACCCATGGATCGTATCGGATATCGGCACACACGTTCAGCCATGGATCGTATCGGATATTGGCACACAGGTTCAACCCATGGATCTTATCGGATATCGACACGCGCTCAGCCCATGGATCAGTTACATATTGGAAATAAAATGGATTGGTGCATGTTTAATCAAAACCTCTAAAGATATCAAAATGCGAGTCTGGTAAAGTCCAACTTTCTAATTTCCACAGGAGGTTTTGAGGACTTTTCTCATTTACTTAAAAAAAAAAAACTCAATAGAATAAGTCTATTGTTTTATACAGATTTTTATAAATGCAGTAAAATCTGAGAAACAAAGGTCTGAAGAAGCTACGTCTAACTGATCCCAACGTTTCCATGAAGTCAATATTGAGAAACAATGTAGGAAAAAAAGCAACAGAAAATTAATAGAAATTTTAAATTAACTTTTTATAGATTAAAAAAAGACCAACAGGAGAAACAACAAATAATGAGTTTAGAAAGGAGAGTGTAAAAGAATATACAATTATAATTTAATTAAAAACTTCATAAAAGAAGTTTTTCATAGAAAGGTGTTTGGAGCAAAGCTCTGATGGAAAACAAGCAGCCCTTATTCTCAGCTGCTGGCAGAGTTACCAGGAGGGCAGCCATCGCTGAAAGGTGCGAGGAAGAAAAGAGACGGATTCTTTAAAACCACTAAAGGCAAACGGGATAAATATTTAAATGATGATTTGATTTAATCTCCATGAGTGGCTGGAATCGGCCTTCATCCATCCCTCATCAGCCGCCTCCATCAGGAACTAAATTAAATTCTCTAAACCGAACAGATGAGTTAATCATTAGAAACCGGTCAGTCTGATAGAGATCAGTTCTCCATCAGGTTTAAAGAAGAATCTGAGGTTCGTCACTCTGAAATAATCCTGCAGCTCAGACGGCTCAATCAAGCTGCCCTTCTCTGTTTTCACTGATTCCTGCATTCCTTCACTCCAGCAGCATTCCTTCTCCTCCCGTCATCCCTGCCTTCTGACCTCCTTGTTTTAAGGCCTCTGTTGCTACAAACATTTGGGAAAAATCTGAATTTAATCCCACTGCTTTGGATTATAATTTAGTTAGTTTCTTTGTTGCTCAAACAACATGAGCTTGCTGATCATTTTATCTAAACCTAAAGCAATAAACTGACAGGAAACTAGAACTGAAATCATTTACTGCGTTATTGCACCTGAACACAACACAGGACCTTTAATCTGAGCTGGAATCAGATTAGATCGACCACATTCCAGCTCCTGACTCACAGCTCCAGGTGCTTCGTCTCCTCCTGCTCCTCATCCTCATCTTTCAGTAGGAGATCATAGAGGAGGAGGAGGGTGAACAGAGAGCTGCTGTTCAAACACTGAAGGCATCTTGATTCTCCATCAGTTCCACTAAAGTCAGCCTTCATAAAATAAAGCAATAAATGAACAATCTGCATTTTTAGCTTCAGATTAGGAAGAAAGTGTGAAATTAAATTCTGTTCCACTTCTTCATAGAGCATCAATCCACAAAAGCTCTCATCTGATGTTATAGCAGGGGTTCTTAAAGTGGGGGGACAGGACAACCCGGGGGTCACAAAACACAGAGAGGGGGCCGTGAGGTCATAGTGATGTGACCCCAAAAATAGGAGCCATAAATATGACTGAAATAAACAAATATATCATAAAAGAATTACATCTAATACATGATTTAAATATTAAATATACCAACAAATTGTTAAACGCATGATTAAATGTCTCATTAAATTATTGGAAAAACATTTAAAATATTGAATTAAACAATAAAATGTATTTTAAGATGATTAATATTTACTTTAATTTGTATGTATGAATTAATATAGAGAGAACTAATTTTACGTGGGGAGTGGTGGTCTAGTGGTTAAGGCATAGAACTTGGAATCCTGAGGCTGTGAGTTTGAAACCCACTGCCACTCTGGCTCTCTTAGAGCGCCTGGAAAACTGGGTCGGCCATTCTGGTACAGCTCTCAACTGGTTTAAATCCTACTTAAAGGACAGGGACTTTTTTGTGTCACTAGGCAACTTTACATCAGAGATGGAAAAAAATCACATGTGGGGTTCCCCAAGGGTCCATCCTGGGTCCCCTCCTATTGAATATCTACATGCTCCCTCTCGCTCAGTTAATAAAAAACAAAAACATCAGCGACCATAACTATGCAGACGACACACAGCTTTACATCACCATGTCACCAGGTGACTATGAACCAATTCAAGCACTGAGGAAATGCTTAGAAGAAATCAATAATCAATGCCTGGATGTGCCATAATTTTCTTCAACTGAATAAAAACAAAACTGAAGTAATAAT
>NW_015150816.1:445710-448076 GCF_000732505.1 Cyprinodon variegatus
ATCATTTTATTGAATTTTTATGAATTGTCAACTGCCCGAGGAGAAATTTTTGATCAAATGCTAACCCAACTGTTTTTAATATTCTTTTTTTGTTTCTGCATTTTTTATTTTATTTATTTTTTATTTTTTATTTTTTCCCTACTTGCTTTGATTCTGTTTTATCTTCCTGTATTTTAATCATGTAAAGCACTTTGCATTGTCTTTGTACTGAATTGTGCTATACAAATAAATTTGCCTTGCCTTGCCTTGCCTTAGAAAGACCCCACACTGCTCCCTGGGCGCCACACAATGGCAGCCCACTGCTGCCCATGGGGATGCTTAAAATGCAGAGGTAAATTTCTCCAATATGAGACGAATAAAGTTAAATTATTATTAATTATTTATGTATTTCTAAGAACCCATGTTCTATGAGACCAAATTCATGTCCAGTCACACAGTTTTCAAGGAACTCTCAGTTTAATCCAATAAGTCCAGTCCTACAGTCAGACTGGGATACAATTTCTTTACCTGCAAAAGCCAAGAAAACTGGAACCATTTTAAATTTAAAACCAATACTTTAAACTAAGGTGGAATTTAAAACAAAAACTTGTCCAGATTAAATCTGCAAATGCAAACTACTGAGATTAAGGCTAATCTGTTAATATAAAGGAGATACACCTAAAACACAGCTGAGAACATTGTTTTCTTTATTTCCTTGTTATTTTTTGACCAAAATGATCCTGAAGCTGAAATCCTACTGGAGAAAAAACAAAAAATAAAGATTGTTAAGTTGGCAGATAGAAACAGTGTCTTTAAACACAGAGCTTCATAGATCTCAAACTAAAGAAAAAGATTATCTAAGATTTAGAAAGACCAGAAAACAAAAGGATTTGGGCTGCAGAAGTACATCCTTATTTATTCTGCAAGAGCATCAGCCATCTTCTATAGCAGAAGGGGCTTTGATAAACGGGTTGGGAAAAGCAACTCAGTCCTGGGACGTCCTCCAAAGACAGAGCAGGTGGTGGGGAAGAAAAGAACTGCAGGAAACTGTTGCTCAGGGAGAGATTGCTGCACCTTTGGTGCACAAAGAGGTGTCATCACAGATCCTTCCTCCCAGTTAGACTTTATGTCCATCACTGCTCCAAAGTCCAGTCAAGTTTAACTTCCTGCTCTTGGTTTTCCATTTTTTCGAAACACTCTGTGGCTGTTTTAAAACATGCATTAAACATGTATTGAAAGTAAAAATTTTTGTTTAATAGTTTCTGTATAAAATGTGGGAAATAAATGAGTAACTCTGCAAACTGCATCCCCTGCTCTGTGATTCAGTTCCTCCATACATATCCAGTGTCAGGGCAGAACGTCACCAAGCTGGATGCATTTGGAAGTTTGACTGAAATGTCGTTCAATGCAAAGTTTAAGATGTGATTCTGCCGCTTTAAAATAAAAAGCAGGAGCGGTGTTCCTCATGGCTTAGATATTTACAGCTTCCTGCTCCACATCTGCCCAGAGCGTCAGCGTCTCCTCAGGCCAGCCGCTCCAACACACGCAGCTTCTGTTCTGATGACCGGCGGCAGCGCCTGCACCGCTAACCACCACTTGTGTACTGTGGTTTAGTTCTGCTGGGAACTTTACAAGGCCGCATGAAGCGCTCGGTTTGGCCCGAGGCGACTGGATGTGCTGCAGCGGCGGCGGCTCGGGTTCTGGAAAACACATTAAACCCAGCGTGGTTCTGCTCTCCGGCCCATCGGCTCACAATGCGAGGGGTTTTAGATTCCTGCTTAATGAGTGAAACTGGCACAAACATGGAAAATCACTACATGTGAGCTCCAGTCACTGATGTTCATGAAGCTCAGTAAGAAGCACTAAAACCTACAAAGTTCTCTGTTGGAAACTGTTTTTTCTTTAATCTTCACTCAGAGCAAAGAAAGAATTCTGGATCCGGACCAAATGAGGAACAGGACTCATTTTCTGCAAGATTCTCTGGAAAAAATACAATCTGCCTCCAAATCAGTCCGTCTTCTATTTCATCTCTCGTCAAATTCAACGTCTGCCACTGGAACAAAGTCGGAGCCGATCACTAAAACCAACACAGGTTTCTACAAGGAGGACTCAAGAGTGAGCTGAGCAGCACCTCTCCACCCCCCACCTGTTGCTGAACGCTGTCAGAAACAGAAATATGCAATTCCAGAATCAACAGCTTCTGCTTTCAGGCGACGATCCTTGAACTAAAACCAGCAGCTTCAGCCGTTCAAGATGAAAGGCAAAAGTAAAGCACAGATCAGAGCAGAAAACTTTTTTTCTGCTCAGAAAAGTCAGGCTCACATAAGAAAACATTTTTCTAAAGGTGCTTAAAGCTCAGGATGTTTCAAACGTCCTACTGGCTCCAG
>NW_015150816.1:449515-458034 GCF_000732505.1 Cyprinodon variegatus
GGGGGGCGATTATATCGTGCATCCCTATACAAAACTAAAGGGATAAACGCAAATTTGACATCTTGCGTATGCTGGTCTGACTGGGTATGCTCATCTGACAGAAACCCGGCCTGTTGTGGTGAAGAGAGACGTGAACAAAACGAACACACTTGATTTACCGATTGGTCTATTTTCCAACCATCACTAAGGTCCAGAAATGGAAATCATGAGCAAAACACAGAGATCCTGATGGTGGCTGGGAACGCTCTGATCAGAGACACTGCTCCTCCGCATGGAGAGGAATCAGCTGAAGAAACCTGACCATCGGTTCAGAAGCCCTATGGAGACGTCAACCAGGAAGTCAACATATAAAAGGACTCAGAGGACGGAGCAGGACATGACGGTGGGACCATGCACCTCTGCTGGGACCCGGAATGCTTCACGCTTCGCTGCCTGCTTCCATATAAGGCGGCTGACGAACAACTGAGCTTAAAAAGTACGTCTCAGGTTCACAAAAGTGAGAAGCAGCAGCATCTGATTTAAAATGTTGATGCAAAAAAGAAAAGAAAAAGAAACTGATATATGGTACACATACTAAATTACTAAAGTGCAGTTAAACAACATTTAAACAACAGTTAAATTTGATTTAAATATCATAAATAGTAAGAAAAGTTTACTTTTTGTCTTTAAAATCAATATGACAAAGTTCTACCATTTTAAATAAAAAAAAAAACATAGTTTTAAAACAAGAATCCTGTAAAATTACGCACTTTTTCTTGAGAAATTCTGTTGGAATGGTTCAGTTTTCATCTAATAATTTAGTAATTTTTGCTCCTTCTTACAAAAAAGACTAAATTAGGAATAAAAAGGAAAATCAGTTAATATTAAACGGATATTTTTGAAATAATGGTTGCAGAACTCCGGGGAAACAAAATACTAAAAAAGAAAGCTGTGATTTGTAAGAAGGAAAGTGGGAATATTTCAGGTTTTAATGGCGCTGATAAAAGTGATCAGTTTGATTTAGCAGAATGTGATTTTAAAAAATGCTTCACATCGATTTCACTAATCGCTTTCTGGCAATAATTGCAATGAATGAATCAAAGCGTCGCTCTGGTGAAGATCTGCTCATGTTTCAATGCTGCGGGTGGCTCCAAATCTTCTGAGCTGCGATCAAAGTATCGTGCAGATGGAAAAGAGATCCATCTGCAAGGTTTCATGGACCAGAACTTCCCCGCTGCATGAAAAGTGGGTTTGGTTAATAGAGCTGTGAGGGAAAAGCCAGGCATGCTGGAGCAAAGAGACGGAAAATATGAGAAAAACAACAGCGTGAGATGAAGCGCAGCAGAAACAAGCAATACGATGATGGAAAGATGGCAGGAAACTGATCAATTCAACATGTAAAACCACTGCTGTCAGAATAAAGGCTGCATCTCTGAGGAAACTGTTGACGTCTCTGAATGGATCATTTCATTTTGATAAATAATCTTCAGATTTGATTTTATCCTTCAGTCGTGAGCAGCTTTTATTCCCAAAGCAGAAAAAAAACACATAAATGAGGTGAAAAAGAAGTCATAAAACATGGAAGAATGTGCAGCTGGAGCAGCTTCATGTGGTTTGCTGAAATCTGCCCTGCTTTATGTCATCGCTAACCATTAATGGCACATTTTAATTAACCCTAATCACTGTCATCTGCTCTGGGATCCTGTTAGGATTTAGTTTGAAAGTGAAAATGTTAAAATATAATTTGGACAGAAAGAGGTTTGAATATTGCTCTTGTTTTGTAGATAATAACCTTATAAGAATGTTTTACGTTAAAGGTGTTTTGGTTTTTATTAAAATGAGTCGGTTTCAACGTGAGCTGCAGTTTTAACGAGGCAATTAGGAATAATCGCTGCTAAACTGTAGAAGTTTACGCTGCAGGATAGAAGAACTAAAATTAAAAACCTTAAAGTCTTTTGTTTTCTTCTCAGGTTGACATTAAATCAGAAAACTAAACCCTCCTCTCCGTTTGTCTTTAATCTCTATAATTTGGGTCAAAATTTCTTAGGTTTTCTTCCATGAGTTTCTCACTATAGTTTGCTGGTAGAGGTTTTTATTTCAACAATGTTTTTTTTAACCGTCAGAGAACATGAATGATCACTTTTAAAATATACCTAATTATCATTTTCTCTATATTATCTCCTCTTTCTTTCATCTTTTCTCCTTTCTCCTGTTTTTCCTTTCCTGTTCTACTTACATTGCAGTGTCCATATAATCTATAATACTCGCTGCATAAATATAATAAAGCTATTTGTGCAAAATCACGTGCATGAAAACATTGACGGCGCTGATGTCAACATGCACCTCAACATGGAAACCTGCCAGAGTGGAGGTTTACCTTCTGGCATGACAATCGGCCTGAACATCCAGGCAGAAATACTATGGAGGGTTTAAATCAAAGCAGATCTATTGGTTGGAATGGCCTAGTCAAAGTACAGAGGTGAATAAATTAAAAGCCTTGGGAGGGGCGGGGTTCCGGAGGTTCTAATGTTAGAAAAGTCTCTTGCATCATCTTTCTTCCAGCTCATCGTCACATAAAATCCCAATAAAATCCACTGAAGTTTGTTGTTTTAATGTAAGAAAGTTTCAGTGTATTCTCATTATGAGTTCATATGAAATCGTACGAAAAGTTATGCACCATAATTTCGTACGTTTTTGACGTTTTTTCCGTGGTATTTCGTCGTATTTTTACGTCTTGCCTCGAGACAAGATATCCTTGCGCATGCGCATCTTACGCACCATTCAATAACATAGAATTGAACATACAATTAACCCTAACCCTGACCCTAACCCTAAGATACAAAACATCAAGAAACGTAGTTAGAGACATGAAGAAGTAATTATTCCACTGTTTTTCCCAGTTTTACGTCCGTCCGCGGATCAGCTTTTTTCGTCTGTCTGCCTGCGCATGCGCACTGATCTGTTTTTTCGAGGAAAAACGTCAAAAACGTACGAAATACTGTGAATAACTTTTCGTACGATTTCATACAAACTGATAATGAGAATATGTTGAAAGTTTGTTGTTTTAATGTAAGAAAATGAGGAAAAATGTAAAAAGTATCGACTGTTAAGAGCTGAGATTTCATTTCATTTTATCCACCCAGAGCAGGTAAGCTAACATTACTGCAGTTTAAAACACTATAGAGAGTCACAGTTACTGCAGAATCACCATTATTACACAATCAGTAATAATAGTGAACAGAAGGTTTATTTATTTCTTTAGTTTATAAAGGGAAATAGGAAGAATTAAACCATTATTATAAACACCAGTAGATATCTTGTTTTTCTTTTCTACATTACTCCATTAAATATCATAAACTCAGTGTTATTTTTCCTGCCTAGTTAGAGTACAGAGGTCGGGTCCTAACAGTTTTGTCCACATAGTCTAAATATTAAGCGTTGTTTAATTGGAGCAATGCTTTGTTTATCAGTTTTCTCTCGCAGGCTTTTCCAGGAAATCTGGATAAATTCTGATTAATTCCTGATCTTGTTTGGTGATTTGTAGCTCCGTGTGTCCGCAGGGTTATAATTAATGAGAAAGGCGAGAGATTCTGCATGTTGAGGTTGTTTTTCTCTCCTTATAAAGTCCCACCCTTCAATTTATGCAACAGCTCGCCCCGACACACACGCTGGAAGAGTTAACCGATTTATTGTCAGGATACCTGAGAAGAAAGCTACGCTCTTTTATTGTGATGTTAAGGCTCACATTCTTTCACTTTATTTTAAACAATAAGTAGAGTTTGCCTCCAGTGATGTTTAGAAGTGTTCCTAATGGTGAGAGTAACATGACTTCTTTTCAGTCCTTTATGTTTTGAATAAACAAGAAAACACAGAGTAAAAGTGAAATGTTGAGGCGGGACGTACCGGTCCGGTGCAGAAACATCCAGAGTAAAACCAACAGGATGACGTGCCGGAGCCTCCACCTTCCACCTCCTTCAAGAAGCAAGAACCCCCTAAAGAAACAAGAACATCATCAGCCTAAAGTTTCAGCAGGAACATTTCATCAAAGGTCTAGAACCATCCGGAAATGTTTAGGACAGGGGCATCCCTTGTCTTTAGCCTTGCTCAGTAATTATTAGCTAATTCCACTGCATAATTGCAGCATATTTATTTAATGCTCGGAACTTCCATATCCTTCTTTTTTTTTCTTCCACAATGTTTACATTTGATCACTGCTGTACTGTAAGAAATAGAAATTCATTTTGCATACACTCTGTGTATACAAAATGACAATAAAAGTAGTTGAGTCTAAGGTCTAATTTTAGCTGATGTCTGCGATTTTTTTTTTTTAAATATGAAAGTCAGACTTTAAATACACTTTTGCTGCTTTATCCTGCAGCTCTCTGACATGCAGTCAGACTGCAGCAGTAACTCACTTTAACAACAGGGAGAAAAAAAAGACACATTTTACCTCTAAAAGTTTCTAACCAAACTAAACGCATGCTTTCTGACGCAGGAAAGCAAAAATTGGACAAATGTATCTAAAACAAATTGTTTACTTACATCAATAGTTAGTTAGCATTATGAAAAAATTGCAAAAGAAAAGCATTTGCTCTGGAGAAAAGATTTGTAAAGAAAAAGTAACTGTTTTTAAAAGTTGCATCATCATTATCACATCATGTGCATGTAACTGCAACAGATGCAGTGGGTGGGAGTAATAACAAAGGAGTGGAGTCACAAAGTGAGCGTGTGTCCTCACCAGGCTGCTTTCTACAACACGGAAACATCACAAATCTAATACATAAACCTAAAGAGGTTTACGTGGAACTAAATGTAGTGCCCCTTGGGTCACAAAATATACGAGGGAGTATTAGGGCCAGGCTAGAGAGCTTTATTTCCTTCTATTTTGAGAATAAAATCATAACATTACAAGAATAAAGTCGTAAAATTACAAGAAAAAAGTCGTAATATTATGAGGATGCAGTCATCATACAACAACCGTTTCAGAAAGCTTGGAGCTCCAACGATCAGATGATGGCCGACCAAGCTCCACCAATCAGTAACCAGAGTCCACTTTGACATTCTGCCCAGTTTGATGCTGCTGCTAAAAGATTTCCTGATTTGTCAAACCGATGCTAAAGTATAACTTCACATGATGCTCCACATTCCTCATTTTAGGGAAGAAAGGGCTTCTTGGAAGAGTTGTCATAAAATACAACTATTCTCGTAATTTTACGACTTTATTCTCTTAATATTAAGCCTTTATTCTTGTAATTTTATGACTACTGTTGTTGTATTTTTTTCTCCTAATGTTACGACTTTATTCTTGTAATGTTACAACTTACAACTAATGTTACGACTTTATTCTCCTAATTCGAATTCGGACCGAGCTTGGATCAGTTAACCATGCCGAGCTTAGTTCCTTACGACCGTTTATACACTACTCTAGCACGGTTCCTCGCCTCCTAGTGACGATCTGTGGTACTACTGCTCTCTACAGGCAAACAAGCAAATCAACATGGCTGTGCCCGTAACATTCAGGATGTTTGGTAATTAATTGTGTTATTTTATTGTTTGCGGAGTCAGGCGAAGCAGGCAACCTTTGGTGAATTTTATTTGACAGAGTCGGCTTTTGGGAAATGGATACAACAAACAATAGTCTAATCAGGGCTTCCAGACGCAGGAAACAACGACAGACGTTGTGGTTCATTACACTATTAACCCTTTATAGGGCACTCAGGGAAATACTTTGAACATAAAAAATTCAAGCAAAGGGTGTTATTGGAATGCAGGACAACCTTTGGAACAATAAAAAAATCTGTATATTTTGATGGCAAAAACTGATGTCGATGTAATAACAAGAAACTGCCACTTTCCCTAACATATATTAGGAAAAAATTGAATAGTGCTTCTATGAGAAATTCATGAAAACAACTTCAAGAGTGAAAGAAACACGAAAAGAAACTTGTTTTGTTCCATAATAACCTTAGAGGCGTTAATGCTGATACAAGCGCTAACATTTATTTCTTTAACATAGCTTGTTGACTGTTGCACTTTATTTTTTTAATTTTATTTAGCTTTTTAACTTTTTCGCTTAGCTTTATACCTTTTTTTTCTCAATTTCTTAGATGTTTTCAACTTAATTTATAATAAAGGTAATAAATGATTCAAGAGCTCATCTAATTGGTCAAATGCCAAATAATATGTACAGCCATGTAGCAGGATCTTTGCAGATTGGCTGGATATAAATCCAGCTCCATTTGTAAGGGGTGTGCAAGTAATCAAAAACAGTAACTAAGCAGAATCATCACTGGAAATCGGGTGGAATGGTAGGGAAGCTAGTATTTCTATGAATGACGGGGTTTGCTCATGCGCAGAACGGAACCGCGCCGAGCCTTACTGATCAACTGCTACCATGTTAGCACGGTTTGGTTCTGTCTGGCGCGACCGGTTCAGTTTTGCGTGCCATTTACACTCAACAGTTATCTTGGTTACCCTATTCGGACCGATCTCAGCACAGTTTCAAAGGGGTAGTGTAAATGGGTTGAATGGTTAAACATCAACAGACCATTTTCAAGAAGCATTCAACCGAATTGGATGGGTAAAAACAACTGTTTATGAAGATGGGTGCATTTCGTGTTAAATATTTGATGTGGTGTACCACAAGGATATATGTTAAGAACCAAACCCATTTATATCTATAATGTATCCTTTAATTACATATTTTAGGTTCTGGTAAGCATGTAAGACGGAGGTCTTCAACAGGGATCCGCGACCCCTTTTGGGTCCACGGAGGTACTGCATGGGGGTCAGGAAAGTTTTGGTCGATTTTTTCGACTAATTGAAATGTCTTTAAATCCACATTAAAATGAATTCAACACACTGTAGTAAACAGATAAATGGAGACAAAAGATGTCTTTCAGTCATTAATGCTCACATTCAGAGACACACAGGAGCTCTTTCAATCTGGGCACCATTTCATTCACAACACCTGTCCAATCAACCAGGAATCAGAATCAGAAATACTTTAATAATCCCAGGGTGGAATTACTTTCATTACATTACTCCATCTGTAATAGAGTGACTATAGGACCAGTTTAATATAACACTATTTCATACAATATATACAATTAGAGGGTCCCTGCTCCATTTTGCCATTAGTTTGGGGATCCCAAGCCTGGAAAATGTTAAAAACCTCTAATGTAAGAGATTAATATGAACAAAAATGGTTTGATATAAACAGGTGGTCTTTAAACTTGGATGAAGCAGGATATAGGAACCTAAATTTAGGTTTAGGTGTTGGCCTATGGGTTAGAACAGTGCACTTGTCCTCTGAGAAGGTTGCAAGTACATGATTTGAGCCTGCACTCTGGGTCCCTTAGCCCCACACTGCTCCCCAGCTGCCGCATAATGGCAGCCCGCTGGTCCCCAAGGGGATGGGTTAAATGCAGAGGGTTAATTTCTCCAGTTTGAGATAAATAAAATTCAGTTATTATTATATAAACTCACAGTATTTGGGACGGCAAAGCAAAAACTAGAGTTTAGGGGACAAAAAGGCGGGGGTAAAACCACGTGACAGACAATTAAGAAAATTAAGAAAATCTAATATCAAATTTTCTAAAATATTTTTAACATTGTTAGAAACTAAACCTCTTTTTATTAAGACGTTTTCTTTGTTGCTGCCTTATTTCAGTTACTATGTAAAAGTCTGGATAAATATGCATTAATGTCACTTACTCCAAATGCTGTACTGTTAAAAACTATAATTAACATCAAACATATGTTAGCAACAAATAAAAAGGAAAACTGTTGTTCAGTTGACAGATTCCTCTGATAAAGCAGCTCAAACCGACTCTGCTCCAGTGACCAAGCAGAGAGATAACAGAAGCACAAATCCAAGAACAAATAGAAAAGCATTTCCTCTCCACCCAGATGTCCTCTGATACTGAAACGCTGCGTTTGCTTCGCCCACCAGTCACTGAATAAACCAGAGCGCAGGGATCTCAGAAGCTCCAACGCATTCAGCTAATGTATGTGCATTTCTCATGGCCCCAGGGAGCCAATCAAAACGCTCCCTTAAGTGATCAAAACGTTTCAGGCTGCTAACGAGACGACCTCGATGGAACGCATCAGCATCAGCTTAAAAAAAGAGAAAACATACCTTTAAATACACAAGCATTAGTAGAAATGAACATTGTAGTACCACTGAGTACGGATGGTTTACTGTCCCCTAAAGCTTAACCTCTGCTCTCCTTTGGAGATGATCCAAATGAGCTTCCGTACCAAACAACACAATCAGCTCAACTTCTAAGATCAGTCGGGACCTTAAAGTCCTCACCTGCCAGCTTTTTGGATCTGCAGCCTTTTTTATGTTTAACCTCAGCTGATGCCAGGAGGATGAAAAACAAAATATGTGGAATTTGATTTTAATGTTTTCCATTAGGGATGCACGATATAATCGGCCCCCTATCGGTATCGCCCTTAAAACTGAATATCGGACATCGGCCACCCCACCGATATTTAACCTTATATTTGATTAGCTTCTAAAGTTTCTAAAGTTT
>NW_015150816.1:458396-460983 GCF_000732505.1 Cyprinodon variegatus
AAACTTTAGAAACTTTAGAAGCTAATCAAATATAAGGTTAAATATCGGTGGGGTGGCCGATGTCCGATATTCAGTTTTAAGGGCGATACCGATAGGGGGCCGATTATATCGTGCATCCCTATTTTCCATGACAGAAAGTGTAAATCTATACTTATGAACAGAGGAGTTACTTTCTCCTACTCTAAAACAGGCAGGATCTGAACATAGTTTGCTGAAATAAACAGAAAAGGAGAGTTTCTTGTCTTTTTGAAAAAATAAAAATTATTTTTGGGCTGCTCAGTGGCCGCAGCAGGTAGCACTACTGCCTTACAGCAAGGAGGTTTTGGGTTTGATTCCCAGCCCGGGCTCTTTCTACATGTTTGCATGTTCTCTCAGTGCATGCATGGGCTCTCTCGGGGTACTCCAACAGTCCAAAAACATGAATGTTAGGTTAATTGGCTTGTCTAAATTCTCCTTAGGTGTGAGTAAGTGGTTGTTTGTCCTGATTGTCTCTGTGTTGCCCTGCGATGGACTGGCGACCTGTCCAGGGTGGACCCCACCTCTCGCCCGTAGACAGCTGGAGACCCCTCATGACCCCGCTTGGGATAAGCGTGAAAGAAAATGGATGGATGATCATTTTTATTTGCAGAATCTCAAAACGGACCAACAACCAACTAGTGGATTAAAGAAAATCACTTTAACTTACATGTAAACAATAAATAAAAAGTTCTTTAGTTTAGGTTTGATGAGTTAAAATAGGTCTTTTTTTCCCCCCTAATTGTTCTTCTAACAGGGGAACTTACAGCACTACTGGGCTAAATTAGTCAACATCTTCATTCAGAGCAGTGCTTAAAACAGAAAACTTCTAGAGTTCCGTCTCCAAAGATGAACTAAAGGACAAATGTGATGGAGAACTGAAGCACAGAGGGTCATCTTTGGGTCAACACGTCTCCATAGCAACCACTGGGGGATCTTCCTGGCAAACGAGTGTTTAGGAACGAAGAAAACGTTTTCTTCTAAAGTCATCTGGGATTTTAACTGGAAACATGCAGAAACTCAGCAACAGATTCCAGGATTACGGCACCAAAGAGGCGTGCAGGTCTAAGCAATCAGATCCACACCAAGATAAAAATATAAAAGGAAAGTCAGAGGAGAAAACTACAAATCTAGAGCATTAAACGACAATTCATGAAAAACAGAATGCAAAGTTTTAAAGAAACATGCAACCAAGACGGATTATTAAATGTACAACATGGGAATATGTTTATATAAGCTCAAAAGGAACAGATATGAAAAAAAACAGATTAAAAATAAGCCTTACCAGCTTTTATTGTTTATTTACAAGTACAGAGCACTCTCTGCATTTAACCCCTTGGGGAGCAGTGGGCTGCCATTGTGCGGCGCCTGGGGAGCAGTGTGGGGTTAAAGGTCTTTGCTCAGAGACCCAGAGTGGCAGTCTGTGGGAGTGGGACTCAGAACCTCAGGATTCCAAGCTCTATTCCGCCACTCCCAGACTTATCAAAGAATTAAAGAGGAAATTGGGCTTAAAAAAAAAAAGGAAATATAAAAACTACAGTTAGGGATGTATGAATGCTAGATTTCATGGATATTATGATACATTTTGAATATTTAGATACTTATAAAATACTTAGTAAACTATAAAATGCAAAAGTGGTAAATTTGGAAAAGTAAAAAAGATGGATGTAAATATTGCAACAGAACTGATTAAGGGTGTGCAAAATAATCGTCATGACGATGCATCGCGATTTTAATTTTTGTGATCTACTGCATCGATTCTTAAAGGCAAGAATCAATTATAAAAAAATTTAAAAAATGAACAAATAAAATACATTAATGGTTGGAGTATAAAACATAGAGAGGAAATCTACAGGAAAAGGGACAAGAAGAGAGGGACCAAAACCTAGAACAAATAATGGATGTCTATTCTATAATGGGTCTGTTTTATGTGTTGTCTTCTCAATTCAGAGGGCCCCATGCCTGTTTTTGCCTAGGGCCACATATTTCCTAACTCCGCCCCTGATTATAAGAGCTGATTCAACAACCAAAGCCTTTCTGTGAGATAAATGTGCACAGTACCACGGATCCTCTACCATGCCTTATAGTGAGCAGACTGTTCTTTTCCATCACGGTTTGGTCCACCTGAACTGGTGGTTAACGTTTCAGCAGAGCTCAGCAAACTCCACGTTTACATTTGTTACAGTAGGACAGGAAATGATCTTTCTCTGCCTGCTTCCCAACGTTTGGTTTGGATGTGGAGAGCATCGTAGCTGTCATGAAGACTTAACGACCCAAAGATCTCAGTGCTGGCTGCAGCTCTCCAACAGCAAGCCTCAGACATGTTTTTATTTCCTCCACAATCCTTTTCACCTTGAAAGGTGCCAAGTTTAACCTGGATGCTAGTCCAGGTCTTATTTTCTCACATTTCTGGGTGGAAAAATGATGTTTCTGTTACCGTTCGACTAAAGATCAACACACATCTGACTTAATTGGCTGGCATGTCCTCTTACCTTTCCTGCATAGGAGAGTCGCTGAAGAAAAGCTCAACTGTGTCCCGTCATGTTTATATGACAGCATATGCAGAAGGTAT
>NW_015150816.1:463412-464516 GCF_000732505.1 Cyprinodon variegatus
TTTACTACAGACTGTTGAATTCATGTTTATGTGGATTGAAAGACATTTCAATTAGTGGGAAAAAAATGCAGGTAAGCAGTGTTTTAATATTGTTGTACTTTTTTCAATAAACTGTTTTAAGGAGCATTTAGTAATTTTGTATTTTTGTTTTTTGACAGGGTTGTAACTGCTTCCTGCTGTCCTTTAAAGTTTGATTTTTTTTTCCTTTTGGTTATTTGTGTTAGTCCGCTCAGGTTGAATTGTTTCTTTTGAGTACCTGTGAGGGTGGACTAACAACTTTCCATTCATTTTGTTGGTTTCTTTTCACTTCCTGTATGTTAATATTTCTAATAAAGTTTAGATAGTTGTATTTTATTTATATACAATAAAGATTGGAAAAATTAACTCTGCTTCAGTTTTTTTCTATTTTGAACACAGCGACCATAAGTCTGTGTCATGTAGGATTAAATTTGTATTAAAAGGGAAAACCCCAATCGGACCTGTAACAAAAAAAAAGTGTAATCAACCAAAAGTTCAGCGACCCCCATGCAGTACCTCCATGGACCTCTAGGGGTCGCGGACCCCCTGTTGAAGACCTGCGATTTATTAGATTAAAATTTGTTCCATTTGATTAACTGAATACCTCTTTAAGGGGATTTCCATTGTAAAGCTACTGCTAACCACTAGAGGGTGCTGCTGTTCATTCTGAATCACAGCGTCACTGTTTTTAGCAGTGAGAGCAGAGCGTGTCAGGACTCCTGTTTTTTGTCTGTGTTTTTTCTGTGTTTGTCTCCCTTCATCCACCAGGAGGCGCCTCGTTCTGGTCCGCCTCCTCACACACCTGCTGATGGTTTCCTCGTTAACGGAGTGTTCTTAAGCTTCTGACTGCCACTACCTCGACGCCGGAGTGTTTGCCAGTTTAGGGTACTCTAGCCAAGCTGAGTTTTTGTCAACCTGAGTTTAACTTTGTTTTGTCTTTGCCTCTAGGCAGGAAGTTGTCCTGCTAACTTGATTTCTCAGACCTTCTCTCCCTGGAAGGATCAACTGAGCTTCAAACTGAGCTGGGGTTCAAACAGGAGGTTTGGATCCCCAAGAGATCGTTTGAGCTTCTCACCAAGAAAGGGA
>NW_015150816.1:466487-467652 GCF_000732505.1 Cyprinodon variegatus
CATTTTAAGCTAAATCAGTCACATTCAGAAACTTTCTTCTAACTTAACTCTTCAAAGTTTCATGTAGATCAGCTCCTTATCTGGCCATCTTTATTCCAGCCTTTTTAAAAGTAAAACACCTGAAACAGGGTTTCCCTTCTGCTCCTAACGTCAGCAGGATCCCAGTGACCCCGCAGGTGGAGAAACGTTACCATGCATTTTGAATGATTCTGCATTCCTCCGTCTTCCGGGAATCACGGATCAGCTGCGTCTTTCAGTACACCTGCAGCAGGTAACTCCCCTCTCCCTCCTGTCAACAGACTTTTATTTAATATGGCGCTGCGCCTCCTTAAACACCCCTCAGCGTGGAGGAGTTTTCAGGGCGTATCGCCTTCACAGGTTGTGCAACAGCTGGCAGCAGCAGGTTCCTCCTTAAACAACACCTTCTTTGATGAAGGCCAAATAAAGGAGTCACATCACAGCAGAGGTTATCAGAACAATCCTCAATTCAGACCCGCAGGAATGTCTCACACTCCTTACTGAACCACTTTTAGGAGAACAGTTACTCGGAGCGTTTGCAGATCTACAGGAGAAAGGGAAACGTTGCAAAATCGTCTTGGAGCCGTCTCTAAATAACTGGATATTTAATTTAGATAAAGGTGTCAGTGCTTTGCTAAGGTCTGGAAGAAGACCCAAACTGTCCTTAGTAGATGAGAGGGAATTCATCCATGGAAGCATCAAGGCTCAAGCTGAACAGGAATTGGAAAATGGAATAAAACTAGATTTACATCCAGACCCAGACAGAAGAAACTGGACCTAAACCTTAAACAGGGTCAAGAAAAAGGTTTTCTGGATTGTTAAAGGAAAGCAGATTCTGATCAAAATTGTAATCTTACTCAGATCAAAGAAGTTGCTTAGAGAAGGCAGCTGCTTACCAACCGGGCTCACTTCCCATTGAAGTGACGCTAATAAACAGTTAGAGAAGCATTTTGTACTTCAGTTTGCCACATTATCACATAGTTACATCACAGACGTTTCCAGATAAGGAGGCATCCATGGCTCCAGCTTTATCAAAATATCACACTTCGTTCTTAGCTGAAGGACAACGCTCTCATTCCATTCCCAAATATTTGCCACGTACAGAATGAAGATTAAAACTGTATATAGCCAGACCATGTTAAGCATG
>NW_015150816.1:468917-470739 GCF_000732505.1 Cyprinodon variegatus
CCTACGACTTGAAGCATGGTAGCGGCAGCATCATGCTGTGGGGCTGTTTGACTCTTTGCGGCCCTGGTTTATAAGGAAGGATGAATAATATCACATTTCTCAATATAAGCTTAAACCAACTGGGACAGAGTCGGATCTTTCCAACAGGACCTTGATCTCAAACACACTAAAATGATGAAATAAAGATGGCCGACATTAAACATCCCAAAAGCGCCCACCCTCGAACTGAAAGTCGGGTCCAAGCCAACAATCCAACCAGAGAAGAGAACAAATATGAGCTACGAGGAGTTTAGACGCTGCTTAGAAAAATTAACCAAACATTAATAATGTGTTTTATATTTGAACTGCCGTGTTAAACTCCTAATAACTCCCAGCTTGTTCATTCTGTTCCTGCCTTTAAAATCATTGCATAAAGGCTGGTTTTACATTCATCCAATCTGTTAAGTAAAGATTGCTTCATAATTTGGTCAAAGGTTTAAATGAGGCTTTGTCAACATTTGGATTCTTATTTGTAGCACAGAACAGCTTCTAGAGAAGCTGGTTATTTTTTATTCTTAAACTGTTGTTGTTACCAGGTTAACAATAAGCAAAAGTACTTGGCAGAAAAAGTAAAACTCGATATTTGAAGCAGTTTCACATCCTTAAACAAGCCCCCAAGAAAAGAAAGAATGGTCATCAACTCATGGTAAAAAAACAAGTTTTAAAAGAACATCCAGGATTTTCTGAGGGTTCATATCTGACCCCTTTTCTGAGCTGAATATACGCCCAGCAGAACAGGACTCCGTTCTTAGCGTTTGAGTTTCCAGAAACTGCTTTTAAAACCCCGTTCAAGGCGATTAGAGTCCAGAAGAAGCCTAAACATTTGTAGGATAAACAGCTGATCTCTGAGAATCCACCTGAGGGCGTTCATTCCAGGATTTCCAAACACCGAAATGCTAAGGATTTCCTCTAAACTGATCCCACTGCCTTAAAAAGCATCAATATCTCTGGAAGCAGCAGATTTCACCGGGGTTTCATAAAAGACCAACATAAAGCAAAATAAGGAAAATAAGTCAAGGTTTTCATCCAAAAATACAAAGAGGTTAAAAAAATATATATTTTTTTTCCTCTTTTACTCTGCTACCTCTGAATAAAATCCACAAACTCCTCCAGAAGTCAGCTTATCAGTAATTAAAGTGTATGATTGAATCAGAGTCTAAACATTTCTGGGTCTACAGAGAACATTAGAGAACAACCAACAGAAGGAAGTTCTGGTTAGATCAGCTCGGATCTACCAGCGCTGTGATCAATCCGTCCTCTCAGCATAGAGAGAGGATTGAGCACCTGCTCAGGTGAGACCGTCTGCGACGTCCTCTGCAAATCTGCTCAGAGGGGCGAGAGTCCTAAATATGTTGCAGGAAAGTAAACAGGAAGTACTGCGCTGAGAAGAGACTAAAAATTAACTTTCTGACCCACATTTGGAATTTTCTGGGTGGCAGAAAGCAAACAAGACCACTCCATTAAAAAAGTAAAATGCAACTAAATATGATTCAGTCAATGCCATCCTCATGGGAAAACATGGTGGTGGCAGCATCATGATGTGGTGTATCTCTGCTGAGGCCAACTGGGGTTCAAGGAGACAGAAGCAGATGGCCGCTCACACTGAGCCTGGTTCTGCTGGAGGTTTCTTCCTGTTAAAGGGGAGTTTTTCCTCTCCACTGTCGCTACAAGCATGCTTGGAGAGATTGCATTCAAATCAATGAGTCGATGTAATCAACTGGTTTTCCTTAGATTATCGATACTCAAAAAAGTATCGATACTGAAACGTTGTATCCGGATACAA
>NW_015150816.1:472631-473736 GCF_000732505.1 Cyprinodon variegatus
GACAACCCTACCTTAGATAGAAAACTTTGAATCAATTTGACTGGACGATCTGGTGAACTGGAAAGTGCCTTGAGATGAAATGTGTTGAGAATTGGTTCTATAGAAATAAACTGAATAAATCTGCTAGAGGCTGCAGAAAAACGGAGACTGAGGTGGAGGTTGATCCTCCATCCAGCCAGAAACAAAACTAATCTACTAAAACCTTTCAAAGCTTCATAACTATGGTTCTATGGGCTAAAACAAACTACCGTAAAAAAAAAATCCCAATAAAAACAGATTTCAGTTCATCAGGTTTTTTTGCGTTTTTTTCTTTTTTTTTAACGGGACCAATAAAAAAATCATTTTTACTTTTCGTTTCCACTGAACGTTCTCATAAAATCCTATGTTCTGGTTCAGTTCTGGAGCATGAATTATTTTCCTAAAGCTCAAAGTAAATATTTCAAGCTCCTTTTTAAATATTAGTTTAGTTTGTATAAAACCTGATGCTCAGAAAAGGCTGAAAATTTCAGAGCTGATAAGGATTAAAACAGGCTGAAAACTAATTTAACATTTCAGGGTCAAATAATGACCTTAACATAACTGATCTATTTTAATCACAAAAATCACTCCAGAATCTTATAAAGATTGAGGAAATAAAAGGTTGACAGGGATTCAGTTTAGGGCAGGGATCCATGTTTGTTTCCACTAATCCATGGAAGCAGGTAGAAGAAAAAACATTCAGAACTAGAAAATAAAAATCATTCTGAAGCGAAAACTGAAAAGTTAAAGGAAAAGCAAACAAATAAATCTCTAAACAATGAAAAAATAAATAAAAACTTCTGATTGGACACAGATAGCTGTATTTGGTTAAAAAAGAAGAAATAAATCCACTGGTGCCATGAACATAGACGCAATTAAAGTTTTGCAGTAATATATCTTATTTAATCTTTCAGATTTCTTTTTATTTCTAACTGAGGGAGTGTGGAAATGATTCCAGGTTCAGGTTCAGGTCTGTCCTGCTGCTTTCACTGCTTTAGATGGAAACCTGTCAGCATGGAAAACTTTTTCATTGCTTCTTTTTTCCAAATCCAAAGTTTTACAGGAAAAAAAGTAGAAAAAGAGTTTG
>NW_015150816.1:476809-478902 GCF_000732505.1 Cyprinodon variegatus
CATGACTGTTTTCAAGATGGTTTTATTGAAGACATAAAGAGAACACTATTAATCGGGGATCACTCGATTAATAGAGATAATTTGAACTTTTTTGGAGTAAGGTTACCCTTGTTTCCCAAACAGGACACCATATGTGCATCACATGTTGCTCTAATAGTTGATCTCCACATTCTCTTCTCGATGCATCTTCATCTTTGAACCAAGCTGCTTAACCAAGATGAGGTTAGTCTGACATGTAACACACCCCACCTGCGACACATTTTCATTGGTGACGTTTCTCCTCACCACAAGCTGTAAATGTGAATCTCATGTAATTGATTCAATAAGTCTAGTTTTGCCTATTAACACCAGCCCCACTGATTCAGAACCTCAGGGTGCTTTTTTTTCTTATCAATAAATCATTTAACCAAAATAGGGAAGTGAAATGGTTAATTAAAAGTATTTAAAACCTGAAACCAACCTGTTTACCTGCGCGCAGAACTGCGCAGTCTGAGGTCAGCTGAGCTGATGCGTCTCATTTGCCTTAAAAACGTCCCCCTCTCTGATCTTCCTGCCTGATAACGGCTTCAGGATGCTGAGCAGATTTGCATCATTGTGAAAGGCCCCTCAGAGGAACCTGCTGGTGCAGCAGAATCGCCGTGTGTGGAAGGGAAGACACCTCTGACACCACAGAGATAAAAACTGGGATAAATCATTCAGCAAGCGGAAATAAATAAATCACACAAAGGAAAAACTCAGCTCAGCTCCGATTGAAAAATACCTTTACGTAAATATTTAAGGGCCGTTGACACATTGGCTGCTTATTTGTCCCGTATTTTTAGATTTTTGTCTTAACAGAATTCTCATATCTTCAATTAAGAAATAAAGCTAGGGCTAAGCTATTCCAGTAATGCTGTAGCAGTAAAGCAGTAAAGCATCCAATCCTGTATTACATGTTTTTGTTAAAGGAATAGTACACCCAAAACATGATTAGCCTTCATTTTCTACTCACCCCCATGCTGAACAACACTCTGGAGTACTTTTTTGATATNATATCAAAAAAGTACTCCAGAGTGTTGTTCAGCATGGGGGTGAGTAGAAAATGAAGGCTAATCATGTTTTGGGTGTACTATTCCTTTAAGATACTAACAATAAATGAATGGGATAGCATGGGTGTTTATAGGATTTGATTTCACAAAATACAGTCAAAATATTTATAAGAAAATTGATAGTTTAAAGTGTAATATACAGCTGAGTATCATCTGCATAAGATGGGAAATGTACAGCGTATTTTATTGTGAAAAAAACAGCTTAGAAATTATTTAAAATAAAAAAACAGAAGGGAGCCTTCGACTGAACCCTGAGGTATCCCGTCGAGGTTCAATAAACGTTATATTAAATAGATTTACTTGAGATATTTCAAACTTTTATTTAGATTATGAATATATTTTTGCTTTATTTTGATCTGGTCCTTGTTGGACTTGGCTGTGAAATGTAGCACTTTAAACATTTAACTTGGAAAACTCAGGAAAACATCAAAACATTGAAATAAGTGTCTCTAGTCTGTCTGATTTGTTTAGAAAAAAAGTAAAGATTATTTCACATAAATCCAGATTATGATAAAGCTGGTTTTGAAATGTTTTAGAAGGGGGAGTAGAATTGAACCCTGAGGTATGCCACCAAAAAAGTTGAGCTTTCAAGGAGATAAAGCTTTTTAAAGGAACATTTTGTAAAAGCTGTACTAAAATAATTTAATAAAATATTTTTTAAACCTTTTATTTAGACTTTTATATATTTTTTTCTTAATTCGTATCTGGTCATGCACAACTCTTTAGTGAAATATAGTAACTCCAGCATCACACTGAAATACTGGGGGAGTATCTAAATCATATAACCAAATTTGTCCAGTCTCTGATGCACTTAAATCAAAATGTTGATAAATCAGGTGAAATGTTTTGGAACCAAAACAAAACGGGGGCCTAAAACGGATCATTGACCCATACCTCTCTAAGCTTTTGATATATTTGCAGGTTTTCCCAAAGTTTGCTTTTAATGAGTCATTAGGTAAATTAGCTATCCTGTCTGTGATGCTGATTAACAGCATTCCCGCACCA
>NW_015150816.1:481795-485460 GCF_000732505.1 Cyprinodon variegatus
ATTAGTATTTTTCAGTTGTTTACGTACATGAACACTTCACATTCAACACAACATCATAAAAAACCTTAGATTGGGCATTTCTCCATTTCACCTTTTTCCCATCTGGTTTATCTCCTTCTTTATTTTCTGTTGCTGTCTTTTGTCCTGAACGTCGTCCATTTCATCCACTTTTCTTCCATTAGAGTTTGCTGAAGTCTCGAACAATGTGTCCGTTTTTCCATAATGTAGATTTTTTTCTATTATTCCACTCCATTGTTCCTGACAAGGGGGGTCAGCCATTCCCCATTTCCACGTAATAGCTTTCTTATTAGCTATTAACATTATCTAAATCAGATTTCTCTTTTTTACCCAAACTTTGCTGTTATTGTAATTGCAAAGGTTTAGTACCACAAAATTCATAGAAATATCATATCCCAGAATATTTTTCAGTTTCATTAACATTTTTCCAAAATTTTAGGTTCCAAAATGTGACTACTAAAACATTTTAGAGTTGGCCTAGTGTTTAGAGAAGAGCGTACCTGTTTCGGTTGCCACAGCCCACACTCTGGGTTCCTGAGTAAGACCTTTAACCCCACACTGCTCCCTGGGCGTCGCACAATGGCAGCCCAGCGCTTAAATGCAGGGTTAATTTCTCCGTTGTGAGATCAATGAAGTTCAGTTTCTTTTCTATTTCTTTTCTATTACTGAACTGTGGTGAAACAGTTTAATAATTGAACTTTATTAATCTCATATTGGAAAAATTTACTCTCTGCAGCTTGTGGGAGTGGGGCTTCCAAGCTTTATGCCCCTAACCACTAGCCTCGTGAGACCATCCTGATCTCGCGAGCTTTCAAGGTTTCACTCGCAGATCAGTCTGGAGACTCTCCGTTGAAGAAAATTTGGATCCGTTCACCAAACGAACGTCCAATCAGCGTTGGCTTTGAGGCGGGTTGAGGTGTGACGCAACGAGAAGCGCGACAGTTCAGTCTAAAGAACATGGCTGCTTCAGCCGATGAAACTAGCGTTAGCTTGGCTATCGAGCAAGTTTTATCGAAAATTGGTTTATTTGGCCCGTCTATCACCAACATAGGCCAATCAGCTAACCAGTATTTTCGCCCCTTCCCAAAATTACTTCAACAGAAGGTTTCCAGATGGATATGCGGAGCAAATCCATCTGGCGGAGTCAGGTTACCTAACCACTAGGCCACTACTATATATAAATACTTTCATTAAGTAAATGTTAAAACGTACCTGCAAAAAATACTAAATGTTATATATTGGTATTTAAGGTTTTACCACAAATCTAAAAATCAGATTATTATTAAGACATTGTTCACTGGCTTTGGCCCAGTTAATTAAAAAAATTATTTTAAAAATATAGTTTTATAACTCATCAAAGCAAATAAAGTCAAACTGCTCTTATATAACTAATGAGCAGAACAGAGCAGCTCAGCAACCGGAGCGTGGAGCCTGCAGAGCGTCAGAACTCACTGTGGAATCAAATATCATCTCATTAAACTGCAGCTCTTCTCTCTGACATCACATCACTGCAAAAAAATTTAAATCTGATTAAGTAATTTTTGCTTAAAATAAGGGTTTTTAGCTTGAATTGAGCAGTGAGACACTTTGCCAATAGAACAAGATAATTTATATTTAAAACAAGAAAAAACTATTGCGGTGTCCTATTTTAAGTGCATAATATCTAATTATCTTACTTTAGGAGTAAATATACTCATTCCATTGGCAAATCATCTTATTTACCTACTGAAATTAAGGGTAAATACACTTAATTTTAGAATTTTTTTTACTAATTTCTAGATTGTTTTTCCAGTGCATGATGGTGGTTTTTCAGCCCTACTGTGGGAACTCTACTTCCTCTTCCACCAGACTCCCATCAGGAAAGGAGAAACTCCAGCATTCCAGCTGGACGTCACGTTGCACATGGTGAAAACTCCGGGGCTGCGGTCAAACTTTGCTATAAAATGGCTAAATCCTACCCTTGGAAGAAGCCTTGAGCTAAAAACTCAGCACCACCTGTTGGTGGTAAAAGGGGACTGTAAGCTCCGCCCATCGATGGACTGAAACGGCACCTGCTTTCATCCTGGCCTGACCTTTTTTAATCGAGCTGCTACACATGAATTACCTTTAATTGAATAAATTAACTTTGACCTCTAGTTATAGTTAATTAATAAATTCATAATCAAAACAGAGCATTTGCTTAGCAACCCTTAAAATGAACAAGTTGGGTGAGCTTTTTAATGCTGGAAACGTGTTCAGTGTGAATTTAGAGGGGTTGGCTTTTTACTCCAATGTCTGCAGCTTTTTGCACCTTTTTACTACTCTACTTTTTCCTTCCACTCAACTTTCCATTATGAGCTCTCACACCATAACAGGTCTCTTTAGCAGGGATGAGTCACAGGTTATGATCTTTAGGGTCCATGTGAATGAATGGAACTATAATTAATCTAAATAAGAGTTAAACTTAACTAAAATGCAATCAAAAACATTCACTGAGATACAAGTTTCAGCCCTTAGTGAAACGTAAAGCCCGGTAAAAATGTGAGAACAGCTGTTGTGCTGAGAACCCAGAGGCAGAGGTCACAGTGTCAGAGTTGAACTGCAGGTTTGTGGTTTCCTCCCTGAAAAAACGCTTCCTTCTCCTCATCAACCAACAAGAATAAAACTTGAGAAAAGGCATCGGAGCAGATCAACAGGAAAAAAGGCGGACAGCCCTTCAGTTTTATTGTTTCATCTCTGAGCAAACACTTTTAGACTCTTGATCGGATTATCCTTTTAAATGTGACTTCTAGATATTAAAAAATTTGCACCTTTACAATAAAAAACTAATTTGAGCTCTGCTCTAAATCTGAATTGAATAAATCACAAAGGAAACCAAATTTTTTTTATTATTTTTTTTACTTCTTTTCGATTTCACCGCATTTCATTCATCTAATCTTTAATCTTTCTTCACTATGGAGCTAAATAGAATCCATAGTGTTTATTCAAAACATTTTCTTCAATAAAATGGAATAATAAATACATTTAGATGCTTAAAGATAATTTTAAGATGAAAGAAAAGATTTGAAACCAAGAAGAAAAATTCAAAACTTCTTTTAAAATTCACCTTTTTTTTTTTTTTTTTTATATATATATAGTTTTGGGACTTCGGTGATATATCGGCTACTCGATTTAATATCGAATTTTTAAAACAACAAATTTTTTTTACCTGAAAAAATGAAGAAAAATTGACTTCCTCTACACCCCCGCTCTTGTAGATGGCGCTGTGGATCACAACACCATATCCGTACAGAGGCAGCCACGGTATACGATATAGACTGTGTCTGAACTATAGACAGCCTATGGACTACAAATCCCATGATGCTTTGTGAGGAGAGCTCTCTTCGCAGAGCATTCCGGGATATATCTGCTCGTCTAGTGGCCGTGGATGATCACTACTTTTCGAGGTGCATTGTGGGAAATGTCGAGTGCACTACTTCTTCATCCACTAGACGCTTGGACACCCATCTAAAATGGTGTAATTACTATATAGTGCCCTATATAGTGATTAGGGCGGACGTTCGGACACAGCTGTGGACCGACTCAAACCCCAAACAACATGGATACCAAAATAACTGAAGGATCAAGATCTTCTGATGAACATTTACAGAACTTTTTTTTTTTTTTTT